>NW_007726237.1:958383-960955 GCF_000696425.1 Galeopterus variegatus
CCGCTCACTGGCTGAGCGAGGTGCGGGCGTGGCACTGAGGGTTGCGATCCGTTGCCGGACATGAAAATAGACAAAAAGGAAAAAAAAATTATATTTTTTAAGGGATTTGACCAAATACATTGCATTTTCCTTTGACTTAATACCTGAGAAAGTTTTACAGGTTTAAGGTGATACTTAGCAAATTTTTAAAAATGTTTCCCCCACCATGAGATACTGTAATTTCTTATTTATTTATTTATTTATATGAATATTCATGAGATACAAAGCTGATTGTCACCCCTCATACCCAACATGTGAGGGCCAGATTCATACTGGCAGGATACACATTACCAGAAATTGCTTTTGTACCCTCTGTTGCCAACCCAATTATCCACCACCATCCCCCATCCCCTTTCCCCCCAACTCCACTCTGTAGTCCAAGGAATGTTCTCTTCCTCTGAAAGACCAATTCACTACTGTGGTCTTTCTTTCCTCCCTTCTTTCTGTTTTAGCTCCCATTTATGAATGAGTATATGCAGTAATCATCCCTCTGTGCTTTGCTTATTTCACTCAACATAAGTTTCTCCAGACTCATCCATGTTGTTGCAAATGGGAGTATTTCATTCTTTTTTATGGCAGAGTAGTATTCAATGGTGTATATATACCACAGTTCCCTTATCCAATCATCCATCAGTGGACATTTAGGTTGGTTACATGTCTTGGCTACTGTAAATGGAGCTGTGATGAACGTGGTAGTGCAGGTATCCCTTCGACATGATGATTTCCAGTCCTCTGGGTATATACCCAGAAGTGGGATTGCTGGATCATATGGAGGATCTATCTGTAGTTGTCTGAGAATCCTCCATACTATTTTCCATAGTAGTTGTAATAATTTACAGTGCCACCAACAGTGTACGAGTGTTCCCTTCTCTCCACACCCTCACCAGCATTTGTTATTCACCATCTTTTTGATTATAGCCAGTCTAACTGGGGTGAGGTGGTATCTCAATGTAGTTTTAATTTGCATTTCCCTGATGACTAGTGATATTGAGCATTTTTTCATGTTCCTGTTGGCAATTCATACGTCTTCCTTCGAATAATGTCTATTCAGCTCCTTTGCTTGTTTTTTTATTGGATTATTTGGTTTTTTACTGTATAATTGCTTGAGTTCATTATATATTATGGACATTAATCCCTTGTCAGATGCATAGTTAGTAAAAATTTTCTCCCATTCTGGAGGTTGTCATTTCACTCTGTTGATTGTTTCCTTTGCTTTACAGAAGCTTTTTAGTTTGATATAGCCCCATTTGTTTATTTTTTCTTTTACTGCTTGTGCTTTCGAGCTCATGTTCATAAAGTCTGTGCCCACCTAGTTGCTGAAGTGTTTCACCTATATTTTCCCTTAGTAACGTTACAGTTTTAGGTCTTCTACTTAAGTCTTTAATCCATTTTGAATCGATTTTAGAGTATGGTGAGAAATGCACATCTAGTTTCATTCTTCTGCATATGGATATCCAGTTTTCCCAGCACCATTTGAAGAGGCAGTCTTTTCTCCAATGTAGATTTTTGTTGCCTTTGTCCAATAGCAGATGGCTGTAAGCCTGAGGGGTGACTTCCAGTTTCTCAATTCTACTCCACTGGTCTGAATGTCTATTTTTATAACAGTACCATGCTGTTTTGGCTACAATAGCTTTGTAGTATAATCTGAAGTCAGGTAGTGTTATGCCTCTGGCCTTTTTTTTTGCTCAGGATTGCTTTGGCTATTCAAGGTCTTTTTTTTTGTTCATATGAAAGCTAAGATTGTTTTTTCCATTTCTGTGAAGAAAGTCATCGATATTTTGATGGGGATTGCATTGACTCTGTAGATCACTTTGGGTAGTATAGACATTTTTACCATGTTAATTCTTCCAATCCAAGAGCATGGAATATCTTTCCATCTTTTTGTATCTTCTTTAATTTCTTTTAAAAGTGGTTTGTAGTTCTCATTGTACAGGTCTTTCACCTCCTTGGTTAAATTGATCCCTGGGTATTTTTTTTTTTTTTTCATGACAATTGTAAATAGGCTTACTGTTTTTCTCTTTTGGTTAATTCATTAGTTGAGTGTATAAATTGAACTGATTTGGGGGAATTTATTTTGTATCCTGCAAGATTACTGAAGTCATTAACCAGCTCTAGGAGTTTTTTAATAGAGCCTTTAGGTTTTTCTATATACAGTATCATGTCATCTGCAAATAGAGAAAGTTTGACTTCATCGTTTCCAATCTGGATTCCCTTTCCTTCTTTCTCTTGCCTGATTGCTCTGGCTAGTACCTCCAGTACTATGTTAAATAGATGTGGTGAGAGTGGGCTTCCTTGTCTTGTTTCTGTTCTTAAGGGAAAGGCCCTCAGTTTTTCCCTATTGAAAATGATACTGGTGGTGGGCTTGTCATAAATATCTTTTATTTTGTTGAGATATTTTCCTTCTATACCTAATCGGCTGAGAGTCTTTACCATGAAGGGATGTTGAATTTTGTCAAATGCTTTTTCAGCATCTATTGAGATAATCATACGGTTTTTGTCCTTGAGCTTGTTGATGTGTTGTATCACATTTATT
>NW_007726237.1:961811-963657 GCF_000696425.1 Galeopterus variegatus
TATTGACTTTCATATGTTGAACCATCCTTGCCTCCCTGGGATGAATCCCACTTGATCAAAGTGTACAATTTTTTAAATATGATTGCTAATATTTTGTTGAGGATTTTATCATCTAGGTTCATCAAGGATATTAACCTGTAATTTTCTTTTTATGTTGTGTTTTTATCTGGTTTTGGTATCAGAGTTATATTGGCCTCATAGAATGAGTTTGGGAGAGTAGCTTCTGTTTCAATTGTTTGAGGAAAATTGGTATTAACTCCTCTTTAAAAATTTGATAGAATTCAGCTGTAAAATCAGCCCAGACTTTTCTTTGTTGAAAGACTGCTAATTATTGCTTCAATCTCCTTGCTTGTTATTGGATTGTTCATGTTTTCTTTCTCTTCTCGGTTTAGTCTTTGTAGTTTGTATGTGTCTAGAAACTTATACATATCTTCCAGATTTTCATATTTGCTGTCATACAGTTGTTTATAATAGTCTCTAATGACTCTTTGTATTTCTGTGTTATCAGTAGTAATGTCTCCCTTTTCATTTCTGATTTTTGTCATTTGGGTCTTCTCTCTTCTTTTTTTGTTAACGTGGCTAATGGTTTGTCTATTTTATTTATCTTCTCAAAAAACCAACTTTTTGTTGATCTTTTCTATTGTTTTTTGGCTATTTTTTTTAGTTCTCCTCTGGTCTTAATTAGTTCTTTCCATCTACTACCTTTAGATTTGAATTGTTGTTGTTTTTCAAGTTCTTTGAGGCATACTGTTAGGTTATTTATTTGAAGTCTTTTCGTTCTTTTGATGTAAGCATTTATTGCTATAAATGTACCTCTTAGTACTGTTTTTGCAGTATCTCACAGGTTTTGGTATGATATATCTTTATTTTCATTAGTTTCTAGAAATTTCTTTTTCAAGGTCCTTTTTTAAAGAATATTCANAGGAGCCTATTATTTAGTTTCCATGTATTTGTATAGTTTCCAGAATTTTGCTTATTATTTACTTTCAATTTTAGTGCATTGTGGTCTGAAAAGATACTTGGAATGATTTCAATTTTTTAAAAATTTGCTGAGACTAGATTTATGACCTAATATGTGGTCTATCCTGGAGAATGTTCCATGAGCTGATGAGAAGAAATATATAATCTTTAGTTCTTTGGTGAAATGTTCTCTGTATATATGCCAGGTCTAGTTGGCCTAAGGTGTAGATTAAATCCTTTGTCTCTTTGTTGACTTGTTGCCTGGAAGATCTATCCCATACTGAGAGAGGGGTGTTCAGATCACCCATTATTAATGTATTAGGTCTATTTTTTTTTTCTTTAGGTGAAAAAGTGTTTGCTTTATATATCTGTGTGCTCCAACATTGGGTGCATACATGGTTATGATTGTAATGTCTTCCAGCTGGATAGATCCTTTTATCATTATATAGTCACCTTGTCTCTTTTTATGTTTTTTGGTTTTAAGTCTATTTTGTCTGATATAAGAATTGCTACTTCTGCTCATTTTTGGTTTCCATTTACATGGTAGATCTTTTTACATCCCTTCACTTTTAGTCTGTGTGTGTCTGTACAGGTGAGGTGGGTCTCTTGAATGCAGAATGCACTTGGGTCTAGCTTTTTAATCCAATCAGTCAGTCTGTGTCTTTTGAGTGCAGAGTTTAGTCCATTCACATTTAGGGTAGTTATTGACAAGTGTTGCTTAATTCCTGTCATTTAATTGCTTCATGTTTAGATGGTTTAAATATCTTTTGATCATTATTTCCCCTTTTGTTTCTCTTACTCAATGTTAGTTGGAAATTTAAGGTAGGATGATTTAGCTTCTTTCTCTTTCTTGCTGGCATTTTTGTTTTAATGGTGGGTTTTGCTC
>NW_007726237.1:964488-970017 GCF_000696425.1 Galeopterus variegatus
TCCCCTGAGAATTTCTTGCAGGGTTGGTCGTGTGGTGGTGAACTCCCAAAACTTTTGTTTACCAGAGAAATACACTATTTCTCCCTCATTTCTGAAGGTGAGCTTGCTGGGTAAAGAATTCTTGGCTGGCAATTTTTTTCTTTTACTATATTGAATATATCATCCCTCTTTCTTCTGGCCTGTAGGGTTTCAGTTGAGAAGTTTGTTGTTAGTTTGATGGGGATTCCCCTAAATTTGACCTGATGCTTTTCTCTTGCTGCTTGTAGAATTCTCTCTTTGTCTTTGAGCTTTGAAAAGTTAACTATAAGGTGTCTTGAGGAGGATCTTTTTGGATGGAATCTATTAAGGGAACTTTGAGTTTCCTGGATCTGTTTTCTGTTACTATTTCCTTGAATAAGTTTTCAATACCTTTTCCTTTCTCTTTCCCTTCTGGAATACCCATGATTTGGAAGTTAGAGCACTTGAGGTTGTCTGCTGTCTCTCAGAGTTTCCTCATTATTTTTAATTCTTTTTTCCTATCTTTTTGTCTGCCTGAGTTATTTCAAAAATAGCATCTTCAGGCTCTGAAATTCTTTCTTCTGCTTGTTCTACCCTGCTGCTCAAGTGCTCAGTTTTTTTTTTTTTTTTTTTTTAATTTCATTGACTGAATCTTTCATTTCTAGAAGTTCTGTTACACTCTTTTTTTAAGGAGTTAATCTCTGTAGATTTCCTGTTTCATATTTTGGATATGTTTTCTTTTTTCATTGTGTTCTCTAATTGTGTCTTCCTTTATTTCTTCAAGTTTTCTTAAGATTGTTGCTCAGAATTCTTTTTCAGACATTTCAAGGATTCCCTGTTCCATGGAGTCTGACTTTGGAGCATTACTGTATTCTTTTGGTGGTGTTATTTCTTCTTGTTTATTTGTAGTTCTAGTGCTTTTTCATTGACATTTGGTCATTTGGTAGAGGGTTTGCTTCTTCTATTACACTGAGGTTGGCTGTGGAGTAGCTCTGGTTGCTACTGTGTTGGTAAATTGTCCTTGCTTGACAGTAGGTTTGGTGCTGGTTATGTTAAACCACCCTTGGTCCTGTTGCGGGATCTGTGGTTATAGAATGAGCCCCCAGTGCTGCACTCTTCTGCTGGGCTCACCTCAGTGGGTTGGAGCAGGGAGGGGCCCCACATTCTTCTTTAAAATCATCTTAATACTCCTTATCTTCCATTCTGTATTTTTTCATCTCACCTGGTTGAAGCCATTTATTCTTCCTTTTAATTTCCAGAACTCTCTCTATATATTATATAGTTCTGGTCATATCTTTCGTTTTATTATAACTATAGCTGTGATAGGAAATAAGTTTCTTTAGGACAGGGTCCAGGTATTATCATTTTTATATCGCCAGTACCAGTACATTATACATTTGTAAGAGAACAATAAGTTTGTACCAAATTAATTCAAATCAACAGTTGCCTTTAGGTCATGATGACTAAAAAGGTACAGTTTAGTAGAGTAGTTAATATGTNAGGAAATAAGTTTCTTTAGGACAGGGTCCAGGTATTATCATTTTTATATCGCCAGTACCAGTACATTATACATTTGTAAGAGAACAATAAGTTTGTACCAAATTAATTCAAATCAACAGTTGCCTTTAGGTCATGATGACTAAAAAGGTACAGTTTAGTAGAGTAGTTAATATGTGATTCCTTTTTACAGATCAGAAACACATGGGAGTTAACATATTGCCTAGTAAAAGTAGCAACAAGAAAATTAGAATAATAAACTAAAATAGATTCCCATAAGTAACATATGTGAGAAAGAGGGTGAAATGTTATTCCCAAAATGAACTTGTGTCTTTTTCCTGTGCAAATTATTTTCTGTATACATTCCAGATTTATTATGTTAGATCAGCATTTGAATTTATATGTTTGTTTCAGATAATGTGACCAGACCTGCAACATATCTGAGTCCCTGAAAATACAACAGTTATTAGAATATAGTTGTGCTGATTTATTTTGTTCTCATTAGATATTGTTATTTATATTCATATAAATAACATAGATTGCCCTCTTAAATCCTGGCAAATACTTACGAATTTGAGGTCTCTAATTTAATCCTCCCAAAATTAGCCCCCAAATTTCATCACAATCAACATTTATACATTCTTCTAATAGTTATGGGGCTGATTGTTTTTACAGGTATTAGCTTATTTAATTCTCAAAACAATTCAACTTTATAGATGAGAAAACTGAGACTAATAGAAGTTTGAATATTGCCCAAGGTAGCAGAGCTAATAATTTAGAGAGTCAGGATCCAAAGGGATGTTTTTCTGTTTGCAGAGCCATAATCTGTAAAGCTATGCCTAATTGACTGGAATCCCCTTCCTCCTTTGATGTCCCCTTATAATTTAGGGATAGCTCAGATGGCATGTAAGCCTGTATCTACACAAGAAAGTTAAAAACACAGTAAAACTTCTATTGATTGACCTGGAGAATCAATGACTCAAATAGATGCAGATCTGTCTGTTCCATCTAAGTAATATGGAAATATATAGTTTTCACTCATCATTAGAACACCTTCAAATGTCTAGTGCAGGAAACCATACATGGTGGAATTTTCTGTTAGATTTTTACTTTTGTTTCTGTTCTTCAAAAGGAGACTCAAGGGGCTCTTGAAATGTCTATACCTGCAGCCTGAAGAAAGTACATTGGCTGGGATGATTTTGTCTTTGGGATTATGCTCCCCCATCTGTTTTCATAAAAGTTTAATGACAGATAGAAAATTCATATACTGTTTTGTTTTAACTTAATTTTCATTTAATCTGCTATCAGGAATCAGGCTTCAGCAATCTGGCAGCAGATACATAATAACAAGCACAATGTGGTCTACCTACACTTCCCCAAGGAACTGCTCACTAATGTATTGACTCTACACACAGCAGTAATTTGGACCCTCGCTAGGATGCAATCATTGACCCAGGAGCTTTATATCAACTCCACTAGGAGTCCAGAGGTGGAATATTCTCTTCTTAATCATTACTCAACCAAGGCCAAGCACCATGGTTTTTGTTTTCTCTTGCCTTCTAAAATCTACCCCCCATATCACCACCTCACTGACCCCCAGCCACCAGCAGGAAACACATTTGCTCTAGTACTTGCAGTTAAAGCTCCCCTGGTAAATCTCAAGGTTATGTCTAGAGCCAATAGCCTCTTTCCTTATTTTATTAATCCTTCTCATTGTGTAGAAAGGGAGACATTTTTACTCAGTGTTATTTTATGCTGTTTCACATTTTAGGAAAGTTCCCTCCACTTCCAGATCTCATGATGTTTCCCCTCCAATCAGCCACAACATATGGCATCAGAGGTGATTTGTCCTTTTTATTATCTTTTTTATCTGTGGATTAAGAATTGTATGATAGCCATAAATTGCAGGCCCTTACAAATGAGAGAGCCCCTGACCCTTAGTGAATAACTAAATAGTCATCTTTCTATCAGAAAGAGTTATGTCTCCCTTCAAGTAACTCCCCTTGCAACTAATTAGTAACTATCAGTTATCATTTTTATTCGTTTTTAAGCAGGATGTAGGGATGGAATTGGCTTAAATATAAGGCCAGGATTAACATATAGGCAGAGTTTACATGATCCCAGTTGTAAAGATTAGAGCAATGGGTTTCAACTCTGGGAAGCTTAAGGAGGAAGGAAAAATGCCCTAAGACCAGGACTCCACCAGTACCAATACTTCTAACTACCAGGTTAGACAGAGGCAAGGAAACAAAGCAAAGCATTATTCCATGCAGTGGTTGTCAAACTTTAGTGTGCATCATAGTCACCCAATGGGTTTGGTAAAACAGATTGCTGGATTCAGTCCCTAGAATTTCCGATTCACCAGGTCTGAAATGAAGCCCAGTATTTTCTTTTCTAACAAGTTCTCAGGTGATGTCTATGCTTCTAGTGTAGGGCCACACTATTTTGGGGTGATTTTCAAGTCCAGTTACATGTTAGAATCAGCTGAGGAGAATTAGGGAGAGAGTGGAGGGGTTGCCAGGGAAAGTTGGCAGACTGGTACAAAGTTACAGCACTGCAGAGAGATAGGAAGAATAAATTCTGGTGCTCTAGAGTGCCCATAGCCAATAATACTATGTTATATATTTCAAGATTGCCAGAAAAGAGGATCTTGAATGTTATAACCACAAAGAGATGATAAATGTTTAGGTGATAGACATGCTAACTATTCTGACTGGATGACTGTACAATACATGTATGTATTGAAACAACAAGCTGTACCCTATCAACATGTACAATGAAAAAAATAAATTTAAAAAAATGGAAGAAGAAAAAAAAAGAATCACCTAAGGAGCATTTAAAGGCACAAATGATTGGGCTTCACTCCAGGAGAATTAAATCTCAGTCCCTATAGCTGATTCTGGGCATTATTGTTTTTAAGAGCTCCTTGGGTGATTCTAACAACCAGCAAGGTTTAAGAACTCCTTCCATAGAATTATGTAAGTCCAACTTGCTGCTGGACTTCTTCTCACCTTGTTCTTTGCATTTCCAGGAAGAGGCCCTGACATTTTCCTCCACTTCAGATTTCAGGTCCTCCAGACCTGCTCGAATCAGTGCCTCAACTTCTCAGATCTGGGCAAGACATTTATTGACTAGAAAATTACATGTAATATTTTGTGCAATGATTACTGCATAGAGATAGAAATCCCCCTCAGGAGGAGGAAATGTCTTCTATATCTATCCCCACATTTCCTTCTTCCTGTACTACACCCTTTCCAATGGAGAGATTAACTTTTTTTGAGCTCAGTTCTAGAGGTCAGGCAAAGACATTGAGGCTCCTGCTGTGGAATATACAGAATATGATACCCCCCACAGAGTGCATTCAGACCCTTCCAGCATCAAAGGGCATTGGCTAATTGCTGTATACTGGAGAGGCACCTTAAGCCAGAAATTCAACTGTATTAATTGGCAACTCTATTATTTAGGCTGATAATAATGGCTTGTTGTGGTGCTGGGACTCAGCTGGAGAGAGCATGCCCCAACAGAGCGATTAACCATCCCCCAGCACTTGCTGTTCTCCCACTGTCTCCTCTGAAGCTTGTCACTGTTTCTTATCTCCTTCACTCAGTGGGTCTGGGATAGAAGCAGACAGTCAGCACAAATGGTAGTTTGAGCAGTGCCCTTTATATACTTTCAACTGAAATAAGAAATGACCTGAGCCTGGACCTGTAGATAGTCAGCCAAATAAGCAAAGATATCATGTAGTCCAAAAGACTCAAGAAGTCCTGTTTTCTACAGCGGCTTAGGAGTTAGACGTTCAAGGACCACAGAGCTTCCAGGGAAAGGCATTTTTGTCCACTCTCTAACTCACTGGGTCATTAGGAAAGATTTACAAGTCACTTCTGTGTTGAACTACACACACTCCGAATTCATTTGGGGCACCTAAATAAACTGAGCTTTTTAAAATCTGGATGCTTTAACCTCTGAAACACCAGCATACTTTTCTTCTTTGCTTATAAAAGAGCTAGAGAGTAGAAAAAGATAAGTCTCGATACA
>NW_007726237.1:970839-972426 GCF_000696425.1 Galeopterus variegatus
ATCTATTTCTTTTGACAAGCTTCCATAGGTCTGGATGGTCATGCATTAATAGAGGATTTTATGCTTCAAAGGTGCTTTTGAATGCATTTGCTTATTTGATTCTTACAAGTGATGTACTAGGTTGACAGGAGAGTAGATGCCTCTAGAAACCAGAAGAAATGGAGAATCTTGCCTAAGGCTGTACCTCAAATTCCTGACAAAGCTGGAATAAGATCTTGTTTCTAGATTTATAACCCTTCCCTGTGTCATTGCCACCATTCTAAGTGGAGCACCAGTCTACCACTAGGGTGTCTTATTCACACTGAGAATCAGGACTGTCCTGAGGCCCTCCTTGGTACAATAACTTCATAAAAAATTTGATCCCATTTTTGTGGGCTTTCATATGACTAGAATACAAAGTGGGTGGAAAGTGTTTATCTGGTAGTGATTAAATCCCATTTATTGTCCCACCTTGAAGCTTGGAAAGGAAAATGTAGGCTGAGGGGAAGTACTGATATATCTCCTGTCTTTGGGCCTTTGTCAACTGTGAAGTGCTTTCCCAAGATATAATTAGTACAGTCTTAAGAGTCAAAGCACATTCACCTACCTAATGTCTCTGAGGCTTAATTTCCTCACTCCACATCTATTTTTAAAGATCAAATGTAATGAAGGCAGTTATCCAAGAGCCCCAGTATTATCTAGTGGTATACCATTGGTTTGTCTACAATGATGCCCAACGCTATAAATGTTAGGTGAATTGCTGGAAGTCACAAAAGCAGTGAGAGAAGTGTTGTAGCCAACATAAAGCCCTGGTTTCCTCTCTGAGTCTCTTTCCATGCTATTGTTTTAATGAACTAATATCTAACTTCAATCAGCTCTCCTCTCTTTTCTGAAGAAGATGAAGATGATAGAAGAGAAAGAACTAAGCCCTGTTATATGAATTACTTATTGCATTCAATAAATAAATATTGGGCATGTTCTATGGACAAAGCATTGTGCAATGCTGCCCGTCTTAAGTTCTCTTCCATAAACCACTTCAACCTACACTCAAGGTTCAAAGATGTACCCGGGAGGTATTTGGTATGTGTTTATCCATGATCTGTTGTGGCTTCTTAGTAAATCTCTTTCTTTTTCTGTATTTCATTGTTATCCCATTAAATTTGCAAGCCTTTTTTTATTAACTATTTGCACATTGGTGCATATAGGCACATCTAACCAAGTTCTCAATTTTTGTAATATTTTCAAATGATCTGTTCTATTCTCCTGTCAATTTACAGAGGTTTGTACACCAAAAGAGTTGAACTTCCTTCTAACTTCAAAGAAATAGTTTTCAGCTTCATTATTATTATGGGCTACTTCTTCATTGAAAGGGAGAAACTAACTAATAGTGTTGATAAGCAATGTTTTGTTGTTATTATTCTCATCGTTCAAATAAAGACCTGAACTTTAGCATGGAATAATTATTAATTTATTGAGTATGGCTTGCCCAGAGTAAAGCACAGACACACAGACACACAGACACAGACACAGACACACACACACACACACACACACACACACACACACACACACACACCTCCTTTACTTCCCGGCTGTTATAGGAAGGGC
>NW_007726237.1:973778-975373 GCF_000696425.1 Galeopterus variegatus
CTTCACTGGTGCTTTTTACCATTTCTAGTTGGAAAATGAACAAAGCTTTTGTAGATTGTATCAGCCCCATGGTAAGCTTTAATTTATGGAGCGACTTTGAGATTTGAAACAGGTAATTAGCAGAGTAGTGAGCACTGTGGGAAATGTTTTACATGAATAAAAAAGGAAAAATTAGTTAACAAATATTTATTTAACAACTGCTGTGTTCAGAACCCTGTGTTCAGAAGCTCAGTGGATAAGGAGATGGTGCAAAGAAAACAGAAGTGTTGAGAGGCTTACTCTACAGGTGGGAACCTGAGGACAGGAACGCATGTAAAACAAGTTACAGAGTCACATAATGAAAAGCAAAGTTACATAAGACAAGCAAGAACAAAATAAAATAAATGAAATAAAATGGCAGGATGAGTGTCAGCTTTATTCCAATACACCTGTGTTGAAAACATGGTCTTATCATCTAATAGCTCTACGATTTTTGGAAAGTTATGTGTACTCTAACATTTCACCTGCAACAAGGTTAGCTTGATTTTCCATGGTGGCTTTCTTCTTTTCTCCTTTTCTTAGACAGCCAGACTACTTTCCTAAGTCGGGCTTCTAGAATGCCAAAACATGACACTGTGAACTTAACTAAGTTAAGTACCTTAGAGAGGCATGGCCTTAAGTGAAGGCTCTTTAAACATCATTTTCCCTTAAGTAAAACAGGCATAATATGNACACACACACACACACACACACACACACACACCTCCTTTACTTCCCGGCTGTTATAGGAAGGGCTCCTTTAACTTAATTTATATTGATTGGAAGAGAGTTGAATGGTGACAGGAATACGAATATGACTTATTAAGGACCTGGCCTTAATTTATAAAGAGATTGGGATTGATGAGTCAACTGCCAGCACCAAATCTGACTTACATGTCTCAGCTACCTGGGACCAACAGACCAAAGCAGATTTTTCTCTCTCTCATTCCTTTTTGATCAAACCTGGCTGTTCCAGACTGCCATTTGTTATTTGTCCTATGAAGCCTTCTCCTAATCACTCATTCTGAGTGGGAAGTATCAATCAACAAACCACTAAAGTTACACAGCTTTAAAAATTAATTTCAGACTTTAGAAGCATCCATTGAACTTTATTTTTAAGAGGGTATGGTTCTCTGCAAAAAGCTTTGGAAGAGGTAAAATCTTTTCTTTTTGGAAAAGGTTTTTTGTTTGTTTTTTGAACCCAAGCAAAAATATTGGAAGCAGTCTCTGAGTTCTTCCGCAAATATAATTTCATTCCTCAGCTTTAAATAAAAAACTAGAAATGAAGAAAATGCATATTTACCTTCTTTCTTTTTTATAATAGACCAACAGAGTTTTCACTTAAGAAATGTCAAACTGTTCTGATGCTTCATTGCATATTTTAACTTACAAATCTTTTATTTATTTGCTTTTTTCTTCTCTCTATTCTTTAGCTAAATTACTGTAAGCTTTGAGTTTTGTATTTACCTACTTAGCCCCAAATCTTCTCTTTCCTCTTTTTTTTTTAATGTAAGATCTTCACTGGTGCTTTTTACCATTTCTAGTTGGAAAATGAACAAAGCTTTTGTAGATTGTAT
>NW_007726237.1:976539-977750 GCF_000696425.1 Galeopterus variegatus
ATGGCCTTAAGTGAAGGCTCTTTAAACATCATTTTCCCTTAAGTAAAACAGGCATAATATGCTTTAGACAGCAGGGTCAGAGATATCTGTAAAGCACCTTGTCTAGTACCCGGCTCATAGGTGGGCACTGAAAACACGGTAACTGTTTTCGTGATGGGAGTGGTGGTTGTAATTACTATCACTGCTATTGCTGCTAGCACGATTAGCACCTCCATTACTTTCCCTACTACGGTTGCTATTTTAATTGCTTTATCCTTCTAATCATAACCCATGCATTTGGAAGAAACTATAAAAAGCTTCCTTTTTATTTAAAGGATATGAAAACACACATATGTGTTTTAAACTGCACCTGACAACCAACCTGAAGAGTTAAGTATACAATGTCTCATTTCGGAATTCTAGAAGTCCTACTTAGGAAATAGTCTGGCTTTCTAAGTAAAGGAGAAAAGAAGAAAGCCAATACAGAAAACCAAGCCAAGCTTGTTGCAGGAGAACAGGTAGGCTGTCAGTAGCAGCATCTCATAGGGAGGAGCATCCCTCAGTGGGTTGCTCCAAAAGTTCCCTGTACTGCTGGTACCACCTTGTGTTGAGGGAGGTGGAGAATTACAAGGAGAGTGACTGGGGGACGAAGGTTGACCATGAAGACTCGAAGCAGGGTGAACTGCTGCTCACGTAGGAATAACCCGTGTGGAGAGTACCTAAGACAGGCACAGCGTAAAGTGAAGGCTCTTAGTTTGGCAGAAGCAGAAACAGGAATTTCAGTTGATCACAGAGACTGACTCACTGTTTAAATAGGACATTTACTTTTCCTGTGTCTAGAATATTTTTATTTACTTTCCAGGGTACTCTATCCCAATGTTAGGAATACCTGAAAAGCCAGGTTGGTAATTTTGGGTCTACAATCCCTTGTCCTGTGCAAACCCTTGGTATCAGATAAAATTTCAAAATTTAGAATTTTTTTGAATTTACAAATGGTGATATAGTACTTTTCATGTAGCTTACCTACCACCCCCACTGAGCTCTGTGGCAGGGGTAGAGGTGAGGGAAAACATAATGACTAAAAATAGTCTTATCTCACTACAGTTCAGATTTTGCCCCCAAACAAATAATTTCTTACAAAATTATGGAAGGAAGGAAGGAAGGAGGGGGGGGGGAGAAAGAAAGAAAGAAAGAAAGAAAGAAAGAAAGAAAGAAAGAAAGAAAGAAAGAAA
>NW_007726237.1:978212-979665 GCF_000696425.1 Galeopterus variegatus
TGGTCTTCCCAATCATGTTATATATACTTTTAGTGACCAAAAAACTTATAGATAATAGAATATCTTTCATATTTGAAAGGTGGAGAATGCATTTTTTAGGAGATTTTTCTTCTGGATCATACAAGGGTATTTCAAAAAGTTCATGGAAAAATATAATTAAAAGATAATACTAATCTTTCCACTAACTTTTTGAAGACCCCTTGTACATAAGCCATCCCCTTTCTGTTAATGTTTTCTTTTTTCACTTTAAGTTATGAAAACTTTAGTTGTAATTTATTTTCCAAAGAATTTATGGTTTCTTAAAAAATATATAGCTACCGTTATTGAGCCTTTAGAATGTGCCACACTCTGTGCTAAGTACTTTCCAGAAACTATCTCCAGTATTCCTAGCACTCTTATAAAACAGGAACTGTAGTTTTGCCCATTTACTAATGAGAAAACTGAGATTTGGAAAGGCTAATTTACCAAGATCATATAGCTGGCAGAATTTTAAAATCAATATCCACCAACAAAGTTAACTGTTACTGTAGTGTCCCCATGACTAATCTTCATTTTTTTTCTTTTAATTAATGAAATACACTTTTATGTGAATTACTTCTGAGGGAGGCCAATTTTACATTCCTCTTTATGAAGATTTTTTTTTCCCTTGTATTCATGGGTTGAGTTTTTTTGGACCTCATCTTCAAATCCTGGGCTTGACTTTTTAGCACAAGAATCAGAAGGATCTGAATACCCTGGATCATTGCTTCTCATTATCCTGAAGAGCTTAGTCACTGGACGGTTCTTTGTCAGAGAGAGGTGGACAAAACACCTTAAATATTTTTGATGGCCCCAGCTAACACCACTGCTGAATACCTAATTTGCAATAGCAGCAACAAACATCAACTCACCAAATGGCACTATGCCCATGGACTTTAGGAGAAAAGGTGATTACATTGGGCCACTCTATCTTGGAGAGGTGTGGAGTTATCTTCACTGAAAATGATATCTTTTCCAATTGGTCAATCCTTTCTCTGCCTGCCATGTTTCTGCCAACATCATATTGCATACCATTACAGGATACCTTACTCACCATTGTGGAATCCTATACCACATAGCTTCTAACCAAGGAAATCACTAATAGTAAAAGATGCAAGACATTAAGTACTATTTATTTCATTGGCATAATACAAGAAGTAGAAGACAGAATGCATTTTTACTATTCTAGATAAAGATGTACTTACAGTATTTAAAAAATGATTCTTTAACTAGACTCTGTTGGCTTAAAAATATCTGTAGTCAGGAAAGAACTCTTCCGTCATGAGAAAAAAACGATTCCTTTGAAATAAAGCTGAGACTGCCACCTGACCAGGTATTCTCAACCAAGCAAAACAGACAGAAATGGTGGGAGGGGTGGCAGTGCCACCCAGGATGGCTGATTCTCACTAGCCATTCAGGATCGCTGTTACACAGC
>NW_007726237.1:980113-981000 GCF_000696425.1 Galeopterus variegatus
GTGGCAGTGCCACCCAGGATGGCTGATTCTCACTAGCCATTCAGGATCGCTGTTACACAGCGGAAGCAAGGAAGAGTATGGAGGTGTTTTGGAGGATCCCCTTCAACATTAGTGCTGTTTTGTTAAAGGGTAAGTTACAATAGAAGATTGTGTGTATCCCATATATGCAGAGACATCAAAAGCTCACATCCCTCAGGAATACTTCCAGCTGATACACCTTCTCAGGGCATTTGGAATGTGGAGTCAATAGCAGAGAGAGGTTGTTACAAGTACCAGTTATGTCTTTGGGCCGATTACAGAAACAAGAACTGTGGTATCTACCTTTTTGTTCATTTAATTGCCATGTAAATACATACCATATATATTCAACTATTTTTATAATATCTCCTTTAACAAACTTCCCTCTTCATTCTTTCTCTGCCACATTTATTGATATATGGTGGTATACCAAGGGTTGACTGTACAATATAGTCCATGGGTTACAGAACATTAAGACACAATCATTGTAGTGGCCATAAGAATACTCCCCACAGTTGTTAAATTCCCAACAACTGGAAGTGTAATTGACCTGGGTCTCCAGCTGCTGTACTCTAAAATCCAAATCTGTATTTGGGCTGAGACCATGCTCTTCATGGACTGCTTCCAGCCAGTGACTGAGCATGTCAGTGACACTAAACTAGGCCCCTTCCTAGAGACATGGGTCTCCTTTAATGCAAAGCTTCAGCTCAGGAGTCTTCCAGTCTTGCCAAACTTTACTTAGACTGCACAGTGGTTCAGGATTCTTCCACTAAGCCTTCCTTCCCACTCTCCTTTACTGGGAGCTCGGGGGAGTCCTCTGTACTTCTCTGACACCTTTCCTAACCTCTCACAGCTCCCTCCCCATTTTA
>NW_007726237.1:981120-981664 GCF_000696425.1 Galeopterus variegatus
TATGCAATAACTGATAAGATTTGGGGTGAACTTTTTGATGAGGGAGTAAGAGAGTTAGGTAAGAGCTGTCTTTCCTTATGTTTATTTTAAGAACTGAAAGTTGGAAAAAGGCTGTGTGGGTAGCCAAAATGTCAAATGTTACAGATGGCTACCAGTATCTGTAACCTCTTTTCCTTAGTTTCAGTCAGTGGTCGGTAGTGTCCAGAGCCTGGCTTTGGTGGTGTCAGCAGTAGAAACTGGGGTGTCAGTACTTAGCAGTAGCAGCATGAAAGTTTTCAGGGACCAATTCTTCAGCACCATAGCTGGTATTGTTCTTTCTGCCTAGCCAGTGTTCTTGGCTTTCCAGTATTCTCAGATAGTGGAATCTTTAATAATTCCTCTTTTGCTTCAAACTTCCAGTTTCTTGCTATTGCTTTCAAATGAGAACTGCGACTGTATTAGGCCAGAGTTTTATAGGAAACAGATGATGCAATCAATATGATAATTGAAGATAGTTTAAAGAAATGCTCTTGACAAAGGTGTGGGCAATGTTAAAACAACACAG
>NW_007726237.1:982246-984788 GCF_000696425.1 Galeopterus variegatus
ATTGAAGATAGTTTAAAGAAATGCTCTTGACAAAGGTGTGGGCAATGTTAAAACAACACAGAATGGAGAAACACCTGGCAGCTAGCAATACCAGGCAGTCAATATCCTTACCACCTCTGAGGAAGCCAGGAATGGCCACTAGAATTCATAATGGGGTCTGTAGCTATGGGATATGGCTACTGCAGGGAGCCTGGCCTTTGATGGAGGAATGCAGCCATGGGCACGCCTTAGCCCAGCAGGGAGGGAGCTGGGGCAATAAAGATCCATTTTCTGTCCTCTCATCCTCCACTTGCCTACTTTCCACTGGTTACACCCACCTGGAAGCTGGAAGGCAAACATCCATAAAAGTTAGCACCCTAGAGCAGACAGGATGTGGAAAATGGTAGAGAATGTGTAAAGAGAAAGGGAGTATATCCAGCCCATTGATTGACAGAGTGGCAAATACGTGGCCTTTTGGTTAAGCTTAATTTAAAATTTAAATATATTTTCCTTCACAAAAGCAGTATCTTGGCAGCATTGATATGATCAGTTGATTATGACATGAATTTTTTTAAAACATGTATAGTTTATGCCAGAGGATTCAGAAAGATTAGTAAGGCTATTGTTTCACCCTGAATTATGAAAGATGTTTTAACTGGATATAGAATTCTCAATTGACTTTTTATATAATGTGTTAAAGATGTCATTCCTTTGTCTTCTGGTCTGCATAGTTTCTGGCGAGAAGTCAGCTGTTCCTTTGTATCTAGGAACATTCCCTTTTTTCCAAGTTACTTTTAGGATATTCTATTTACATTTGGGTTTTGGTATACATATACACACACACATATATATATATATGTATATGTATATATGTATGCATTTTTTTCATTCCAGCATTAAAATTATTTTTGGCAAAAACAGATATCGAACCAAATTACTTTTTTATGCCAAAAGTGGAATACCCACATATGATTTTCTTGTCAGAATATAATTTTTTTCAAAGTTTTAGGAGGTGATTAAACATTGTTTTTGAATAAAACATCCTCCTCAATATAGAATTCCTTTTTATCACATTAAAAAAAATTATATGAATCCTTTTCTGATCCCTAAACTTTGTCATTGATATGCTAGTTTCCTATATTCATTTAATTACTGTGGCTGTATAATGTGTTTTAATATCTGTTGCTGGGTATCATTACTATACTTTTACAATTTATACACAAATTTCTTCTTAAAGTTATTTCTAGATAGATTGTTTTTGTTACTTAAATTGTATATTCTATTATATTAAATAATAAATTGTCATTTGTGATATTTTAAAAATCTGTAAAGTGCTTATATTAATTTGACGTTAAAGAAATTATTGTTTTTAATATTTTTGATTCCATTGCTTGGTTTCCCATGTATATAATCAAATAAATCATCTGCAGGGAATAACAGTTTTTAACTCCTTTTTTTCAATTTTAATACCTCTTATTTCTTTTGTCTACTTAAGTCTGGCTGTACCACTAGAACTATAGTAAATACATGATAGAAGTAGGGGTTAACATTCCTGTCTCCACCTTGTATTAAATGGAAATGCTGTTAATATTTCTCTATTAAGAATAATGCACATAAGAAAGTATTGTTTATTGTCATAAAACTAAAGTTCTCTAGTTTTAGTTAAGAATGGTATTTGAGTACCATAAAATTTAGTAATCATCTTTAAAAATTAATGTATGATTATTCTCTTTTGATCATTTAATAGTAGAGCAGTTCCCTCTTATCTGTGGTTGTGCTTTCCACAGTTTCAGTGGTCAATTATGGTCCAAAAATAATAAATGAAAAATTCCAGAAGTAAACAAATTATATTTTAAATTGCACACCATTCTGAGTAGCTTGATGAAATCTAGTGCCATCCTGCTTTGTCCTGCTTAGGACTTAAATGATCCCTTTGTCCCACAGATACATTCTGTCTATACTATGCACCTGTTAGTCACTTATTATCCTTCTTTGTGATCAGATCTGTTGTCCAGGCATCATGGTGCTTGTGTTCACATCACCCTTATTTATCTTAATAATAGCCCAAAGCCCAAGAGCAGTGATGCTGGCAATTCAGACGTGCCAAAGAAAAGCCGTAAAGTGCTTCCTTTAAGTGAAAAATTTTAAGTTCTTGACTTAATAAGGAAAGAAAAAAAATGTATGCTAAATTTGCTAAAATCGCTGTAAGAGCATATCTTCTAATGAAATTTTGAACAAGGAAAAAGAAATTTGTGCTAGTTTTGTTGTTACAACTCAAACTTCAAAAGTTATGGTCACAGCCCTTCACCTGACTTCACCTCATCGCATAGGTACAGCATCATCTCACATAAGCACAAGAAGGGTGAGTGCAATACAATATGATATTTTGAGACAGATAGACCACATCCACATAACATTTATTACAATATATAGCTCTAATTGTTCCATTTTACTGTTAGTGTTTCTTACTGTGCCTCATTTAGTTATGTGTTATAGGAAAAAACATAGCATAAGTGTATATATAAGGTTTGGTACTATGAACCATTTCATGCATCCACTGGGG
>NW_007726237.1:985525-986154 GCF_000696425.1 Galeopterus variegatus
TGGGTAAAGAGACATGAAAATCAACTACAATGTATATTGAGAAGTTAAAATTAAATTAAATTAAATTAAATACTTTAAAAATAAAATAATAAAATTGTTTGTAATATAAAAAATAAAATAAATAAATATTTTATGTCAATATGCTTCTGAATTCTTCTGATAACTTTGTATTTACTAATTCTCCTTTCTAATTATATGAAAATTGACTTTTGTTTCTACATTTTGCATGACATTTTTGTTGGGTTTAGGATCAATATTACATTGGCTTCAGCCAAAGAATTACAAAGCTCTTTTTTATTCTCTGGAACAGGAAATCAGGGAAATGCAACTAAAAAATATGGCATGCCATTCACACATATCAAATAGAAACAAAAATTAAAATCTATCAATTCCACCTGCTGGGAAAGATGTGGAGTCACGCACTCTAGCAGGAATACTAATAGGAACATAAATTGGTAGCACCAATTTGGAAAGAAATTTAGTTAATTCTAGTAAATACTAAGATGCATATACACTACAAGCAATCACTTACCCTCTCAGGAATATAACTTTGAGAACCTCTTCCATTTGTATATAAAATACCTGGAAATGCATGTTTTTATAACTATTGTTTTAAAGGAAAATATTGA
>NW_007726237.1:986381-1001212 GCF_000696425.1 Galeopterus variegatus
TACCTGTGTGCAATACATGATGCTCAAATCAGGATAATTTGTATATTCAACATTACACAATGTAATTATATTTTGTGGTCCTTCACCAGTTTCTGGCTAACTGTCCCCCTCTTTCCCACCTCTGGTGGTCTGAGTTCCATTCCCTCCTTTTGAAAATTAAACAAATTATTGTGGTGATTATATCTTTACTTTTTATTTATTTGTTTATTTTTTTAGCTCCCACTTATGAGTGAAGATATGCAGCATTTCTCTTTCTGTGCCTGGCATATTTCACTTATAATTTTCTCTAAGTTCATCCACATTGCTGCGAATGGCAGAATTTCATTCTTTTTTTTATGGCCAAGTAGTATTGCATTGTTTATATATACCACATTTTCCTTTTCCAGTTGATTTCTGTACACCAACAGCCAAGCATCCCTCCTTTCAAGCTGAGTCCTCTATATTCCACAGATATAAGTTAAAAAGGGCAGTGTCTTTGTATGTATATATACCACATTTTCTTTATCCATTCATCAATTGTTGAACATTTAGATCATTATCACATCTTAGCTATTGTAAATAGTGCTGCAATGAACACTGAAGTGCTAATATCTACTCAAGATCCTGATTTCAGTTTTTTTGGATATATACCCAGAAGTCAATCTGCTAGATCATATAGTAATTCTATTTTTAATTTTGTAAGGAACCCCCATACTGTTTTCCATAATAGTTGCACCATTTTGCATTTCCACCAACAGTGTACAAGTGCACAGTTTACAATTTCTCTACATGCTTGCCAACATTTGTCACCTTTTGGTTTTTTGGTAATAGCCATTCTGACAAAGAATGAAATCTTGAAATATATGACAACATGGATGACTGAGGACACTATGCTAGGTGAAATAAATTAATCACAGAAGGACATCTACTAAATGGTTCCACCAACATGAGGTATCTAAAATAGTCAAGCTCCTAGAAGCAGAGAGTAGAATGGAAATTGCTAATCAACAGGTAGAGTTTCAGTAATGCAAGAGGAATTTCCAGAGATCTGATGAACAACATTGTGCCTGTAGTCAACAATATTGAGTTGTCCACTTAAAAATCTGTGAAGAGCATTGATCCCATGTTCTGTTCTTACCACAATAATAATTTAAAAAAAATAATGGCACAGTCTTAATTCCCCTGTCCTGGGATCACAGTGAAGCTGCAGAACCATTCTGAATGTTTTTCACCATGGTGTTTATTAGCAGGGAGTTTGCAAATATCAGTGTGTTTCTAGCCACAATGTCTGAGCAAGAAGGATCAGGAAATGTTTAGGGAGCCAGATGCACAATACAACATCATTCTTGATCTCTGTCAATTACTATTTGGGACAATAAATCCCTTCAAATTCTGAGCAGCTTCAGCAAAGCTATTTATTGTGACCAATTATTCTCAGGTCCAGAAAACCCAGGCAGCTGCATTGTCCTCACACGCCTCAGCTATTTGCCAGTATCTATGACATGGGAACTGCAATTGTATACTTAATACTTAGATTCATTAAATGAGCTTTCTGTTTGAGGGATCCTTTTATTTGTGAGATTCCATTTTTTTTTAACATGTGTTCAGATGCACCCAAGCCTGAGTATTTAATGGAACATGGGTGACTCTTTTAACTATCTCACTGATTGAATACATAAATAACTAACATGAAAACAAATCATTTTTACATCCAGATGCTTTTTTCCCTAGCCCCTCTCTCTTCCATTTTTGCTCATAGTTGCTGTTGAATATTACCCTGTCAACTCTTCAAGTATTTGACTACAAAATATGCTCAGTAAATAATATAGGGAGATTAACTAAATGGCACATAATTACCACAAATTTAGAGTCCTGTAAAAGAATATATTTTATCCATGATTAGAAGGCTTACAGACTTTCCAAATCCATTTTAATGTATTTGACAGTAAGCCATGGGAAATTTTAAACAGCAGACAACACATTCAGAATTCATAATAAGTCAGCCCTAGATTACCGTATTATTAAAGACTGCAGCGCCTGAAGCTACTAATTTGTTTTCTTTTACTACACATACATTCTTCCTCCCAGGACATTGTTACCACTGCCCATCAACAACAACTGTAAACTTCTCTATGTTGAAATTTGCATGGAATTGAAATTTAAGTTGATTTTTATACTTTGCCACACTAACAAGATATATGCAGTTCTGGCTCATACTCAAACAAGTCAATTAAGTAAAGCGATGAAGCAGGACAGGAAATTCTAAATTTTTCCTTCTTTTTTTTTCTTTCTCTCTTTACTTAATTGGTGCTATGGAAGGCTGGACCCACTATCTGTGGCAAGCAAACTTGTCCATGTTGTAATTGTTTGAATAGCTTTGAAATGTCACTAAATAAACTTCATCTCATAACAGGGCTGGCATCCACAAAACTGTCATGGCTGTCTATGAGCAACTGGGGAGCCCCATTAGTAACTTGCACTAATATTTTT
Source organism: Galeopterus variegatus (assembly GCF_000696425.1). Taxonomy (NCBI): domain Eukaryota; kingdom Metazoa; phylum Chordata; class Mammalia; order Dermoptera; family Cynocephalidae; genus Galeopterus; species Galeopterus variegatus. Next base: position 988,851 of record NW_007726237.1, read on the forward strand.
AATGGGTCATCAAAGGAACTAGAACTGATTAATACATCCATCTCCATTCATTCTTTCACTCTGAAAATTTGTGTTCATGCTGAAGCTGCAGACAGCACCCTTATTGCACCTGTGACTCCTTGGCATTGATTCTTCCACCAACAATCTGTAGCAGTAACCACCCATGACTCTCAGCTGAAACTTTCCTCTGTCTATGGGATAGTGCTCAGTACCTCATTTTAGGCAGTCTAGGCATGCTGGAGAATTGACATCCCCAGAGCAGCCCTCATCAAGAAGGAGCTAGTGGATAAGTTCCTTGCTTATTGTGGGGCATGACTGTGGGTGTGTCCTTTATCATTTCCCAAAGGGCCCCAGCAGGCCGAGCCCCGAACACAGCACTAACTTGCTCATTAATACACCCTGTCATTAGTGTCCTTCCCTTTTCTGTTTCATTTCCAAATTATCCTACCAATGCTTCTTGGATCACTCCCAAATACACTATATACAAATATTTGTCTCAGACCCCCCTTCTTAGGGAACCCAATCTAAAGGCAGAAGCCTATATTACACCTAAGGTGAATGAGAACATGGATTTTGGAATCAAAATCCTAGTGTTCATATCTTTGTCTCCATAAGACAAGCTGTATGATTAGAAGAAACATACTTAACTTTGCACTGTTTTGCCTCAGTTTCCTCATCTGTTGTGGTTATTACATGAACAATGCATATAAAGCACACTTAGAAAAGCACCTGGTACATAGCAAATATCAAACAAGTATTAAGTTAATATTAACTAACATTCTTACTATTATTCTTACAGCCAAACATTGAGCTCAGTACTAGGGATAAAACAAACAAATTGATAAATAAATTAATTAAAATAAAAATCCTGGTTTCCATCATCAAGTTGATCATAGTCTAGAGGAAAGCTACATACACAAAAATCAAAATAAAATCAATCATAACTATAATAGTCATGTATAAAAATACAGTTTCCTTTTATAGTCTGTGAATATATGGATGGATTTCTACTTGACATAAACGTGTGCTTATCTCAAAGCATATTTGAGTATAAATATAATTTTTGTTGTTATTCAAGTAAAGAATTGCAGAACTTTTACAAAACTAACACGTAAAGGATCCTGCTTTAAATTAAATTTAGCAAACACAGATGCCCTGATTAATCAACATGCATATTTTGAGTATCAGATTCCCTTAAAATTAGGCTAACATGTATTGAAACACCTGTCAACCCCTGCTGGAGTTTCTATTCATGTTATGGTCTCCCTTCAATCCAGTAAGTAGAGAGGCTCCAAGAGGAATGTGACGTCGCTACCTGTTAAATTAATTGCTGCACTGATGCAATCATTCTATTCCATGAGAATATTTTCATAATTTATCCCTGAAAATACTAAAAGGTAGTTCTCAGGGGAGTCTTTCATGTTGTTCCAAAGGACAGTGTTGTTACAGGAGGACAAGGAAGAGATGGAAAGAACAGGATTGCTTAAACCAACCCAGTCAAGGCAGTGTGCCAGACCACCCTTCTGAATGTACCCTATTCTCTCTCTTCTCTATTAGATAGAAACATACCTAATGGAAAAATCTTAATGAAGAGACTTTGTTATGCATTGGGCCAGGACCCAATTGCCTACATTGTGAACCTATGCTTTGTTCTGGGACTGAATCTAGTGTCAGATGCTATGTGGTATATTCAATATATTGAGAGAAAAGTTTGCTCACTGGCACAAATCCAGAAATGAGTCTGACAATAGCAGCATCAGCTCTAATTAGAAGAGAAAACTCTGTTTATTCCTTCTCTGTGTTGTCTCCTTCACTTCCTCCAGTCCCTTCAACTAATGATAATATTAATAATAAATTTGAAAAGAAAAAAGATAAAGATAACAAAGGTTTTATGACCCTGGTTCTCATCAACACCTTGGAGCTGAGTGTCTGCAAGGCATCAAACACCAAAAAGGACAGGATGTTTGCTTTTTAAGAGATGATGCTTTTTTTCCAAGCATGTTTATAGACTAACAATGGCTGGCATGGGCTCACAGGTGTGTCTGGCTCTAGAGCCGATCAGTCCTGTTAGTCCCTTTGAAAACACATGCATTTGAAGATTTTCTTCCCTTTGAACATGGAAGACTGATGAAAGAAATTTTGTTGTTGGTAACAGGGAGACCCGCCGTGCTGTAACTTGAAAGCCCACCTGCATTTAAAGTTAAAACCACAGCCCAGCCCTTGGGAAAATAATAAATTAAAAAGAGCCTTTCTGTTCTGCTTTGAGAAAAATTTCAAGTTTCAAGAGTGAATAATTAGAGAAAACCACAGTTCTGCCTTGCTGCTTTTTTCATTTCTGTGTTCTCCTTGGCAAAACCTTGACATTTTTGGAAACCATGGTCTATTCCTTCCTTCTAAGATTATGTAGTTCAAAACGTGGACACTCCCTAATGACTGTGGTGCACAAACCTCTGAGTTTGGCATCGGTGCCACGTGGCTTTAAACCGATGGTTGGGCAGTCCATTCTCAATGGATGCTATTTGCATTGTGGATCACGAGGTGACTTTATTAGGACTTGACATCCCACAAAATGATTTTTCCTTCAAATTATGACAGTATTTATTTCCTGCTCCACTCATTCTGAAAAAGAATTAACTCATCTTGGATCTGGCCCAGACAGAACTACTTGGTATTCACTGAGCACATACACTGCCACTTCCCTCTTGGCTTGTGCTGTTCCCTGAATTTCAAGTACTTGTCTCAAGCCTCCTTATCCTCTTAAAAAACAATAATTTTATTGTATTATACCTTAAAGTCCAAATCAACTTTATTCTATAAATCCATCTTGATTTCCCAGCTGAGAGAATCTTTTCTTCTTCCTTCAACTCCTATAATGGGCTTTTTTTTATTCATTTTACACTGAACCCTGTCCACTTTGCCTACTTGTAGACACTTTCCTATTTGACAGCTTCTGGTTGGGTCAGGGGCCAGAATAAGCAACTCTATAAGATTTTTTTTTTAAAGAAGGAGATATAGGAAAGAGGCATGCCAATGTACATAATGGAATGGCAAAATGTATGCAGATCTTTGTGTCTTACTTCAATGCCCAGCAGAGAGCTTCAAATGTGGATGAGGTGCTAAAGAATCTGGTGAATGGAATGACTCATCTGATGCATGACAGCAAGCTTGTGTCCTCAGCAATGGTGTTATGACGGGAGCAGTCTTGGTGGCAGGGATCAGGGGTCTGTATGGCTTTCTCTCACCAAAGTTGATACAGCCACTGCTGCTGATAAATGCCCAACCAGTCAATAGCAGTGACAGAATCTCAGTGCTCAATATGGGACTGTCCCTACAAAGGACCAGACAGCCACTTGGTGGCAAGTTGACTTCACTGGACTCTCAACCCTGATGGAGCAGTGATTTCACCTCACTCAAAATGGCAATTACTTTAAATATGAGTTTAGCATCACTTACTATCATCCTCTCACAGACTCACTATCTGAGGACTTACAGAATTATTAAGATTAGCCTGATTTAGTGGCATGAATCATATAGAATATTGCTGTGGACCAAGAGACCCATTTTAAAGCAAGTTAGATGTGACAATGCATTCATGACCAGAGTATTAACTCCTCTTATCATATACTTTATCATCTCAAAGCAGATGTCCTGATAGAATTTTAAAAATTACTAAAGGCTCAGATAAGGCACCAGCTTGTGAATCACACAAAGTGGGTGTGGAAAGTTGTTCTCAAGGATGCTGTGTATGCACTAAACTAATTGCAGAATCAATAGCTAGAACACAGACTGGACACCAAGTGACAGATGCATGATTGCCCCTCTCTACTTTACTCTCAGCAGCCAATTGCAAAATTTGAACTTTATGGCTTTACAATGTTAAGCTTTGCTGGATTAAAATTCCTGTTTTCCAGTGAGTAATATTTCCACCAAGAGACACAGTGAGAATTGTATTGAACCCAAAATTACAACTCCACCTGGCTACATAGGTCTCCACATGTAGGTAGGCCAACAAATGAAGAAAGGTTGTGATTTGCTATTGACTGAATGTTTGTGCTCTGCCAAAATCCATATGTTGAAACTCTAATCCCCAGTGTGATGGCATTTGGAGGCGGGGCCTTTGGAAGGTACTTAGTTCATCAGAGTGGAGGCCTCGTGATGGGAGTCGTGCCCTTATAGGAAGACCTTGGACTTCCCAGCGTCCAGACCTGTAAGAAATAAAGGTCTGTTTTTTTAAGCCACCAAGTCAATGGTATTTGTTATAGCAGGCTGAACTAAAAAGGGGTTATGAACCTTGTATTTCATGAGAAGCTAGGGTTGCTATTATATTGTGAATATGATGAGGACAATATGTGGAGCCACTGGGATTTACTAATATGCGTCTTTGGGCTTTGTGTCTGGTGTTAACAGTGAAGGAAATCGAAGCAAAACAATTTGATGAGTGCAAGAAAATCAAGGGGCTATCCCTCAAGGATGAAGGATTGAATCACCGCAACATGTAGGCAACCTAGGGGCTGACTTTCTCCCTGAAGGTAAGGGAGACCTAGACTGGGTGATAAAGGGGGGGCAGCATGAATATCAGTTTTGCTTTCTGAACCTATTGTGGTGGGAAGGCAGTATCAAATTCTATTAAATTCTTTTCATTCCTTTTTTTTTTTTTTGGTACTTCTCTCACAGGTCCTTGCAAGTTCAGCTCTCATTGCCAACACCAGCAACACAAGAGTGCACCTACATAACACGTCTTTATTGAATGTTCTTTTACTCTCTCTCTCCCTATTCTCACCTGCCACTTCTTGGCATTATTTCCCAAAGAAACAACCCCAGATGAAATCTTTATCTCAGGCTCTGTTCTTGATGGAATCCAAACCAAAGCAGGCACTATTTTTACATTTATAAACACATATTTGGAAATGCATACATACATAATATAATTTCAAACTAAAATTGCATTTTGGAAAAAATATTTTGTTTCTGGAAGGGTACTTCTGATGAATCGGACCCAATCTACCTTAATGTTTACCTCAGCTTGACCAAACATTAGACAGACTTTTCCCTAACACCTGATCACACTTTCCTTATAACATTTACTTCGTAATTGCAATTTTTTTAACTGCTCTTTACAGATGTAAATCTTCTTAACCCAGCCTCTTAATCCAGGAATGTCTTTCTCAATGACCAGGGAGACATCCCTTGGAATTGTAACTATCAGAGATAATAGTGTCCTTATCTCCAAATCTCTGTGGAAGGTAGAAGCCTAACCTGTGGGTGCCCTACTCCAATTGTAAAAATATCTGCTGTCATAAACATAGAAGAAAGTTTACTTTTCCTTTGGGTAAGGCCAATAAGCAAACACAAAATGACCTAAGTCTGGACCCCACCCCAGTTCTTAAAAACTCTCCAACCCCTTGTTTTAGCTAGGTTGAGTTCACACTGAGTTATGGTCTCTCTCCCCTATTGCAATAATCTTCAATAACATCTTCCATACCTGTTTAACTTTGTCCAATGCTAAAAGAATATCACAGTCCTCTCCCCTGACATTAAGTTATTGAGCTATTTGGAGAAACTATGACAAGGCAGCAAATGGATTCCCCTGTGGGGAGGGACAGTCACATATTTATTCCTCCTACAAGGCCCAGAACAAAGCTGATGACACAATATATGTTCACTGTGCACTTGCTAAAAAGTAGTATGTAAGGTCTGGCTAACACCATCTCTCTCCTAGATAACTGTCTGGACATCTCAGCTCTTCTAAGCCTTACTGAAGCCAGACTCACAAGCCTACATACAGCACTACAATGCCACCTAACCTCTTGCTTGTAAGGTAAAGTTCAAAATTAACATGACTTGCATGATTTTGCATGACCTTTCCCAATCTTTCTTTCCCAGCTTCTTTAGTAATTATGCTGCTTCTCAAAATACATGCTTTAGCCCTAAAGATACTTGCACAAATACATTGTCTTCACACATATTGTCCTTTCCATCTTGAAATTTTTTCCTCTCCAATCTTCATTTGGATCTCATCCTGCAGATCACAATAAAGACATTACTTCCTTCGAGAAGGTTTCTGAACAGCAAGTCTGAGTTGGATGCCGCCCTTACGTATCCTTGAACTTTCCCTGTTTTAGCATTTAGTCTCTATACTTCCTGTGAACTTGTTTGTTTCTCCACCATTTCTACCCTTCCCTCCAAACTATGAGAATCACAGAGGCCAGCAAAGAAGGCACAAAATCAGTGCTACCAAATGCATGATTAAGAATCTTCATTCCTTTATTATGTTCATATGTTATCTTTGGCTAGTTAGTATTTTATACAATGGACAAGGCCTCAAAAATCATAGAAAACAAAAACAAAAACAAAACCAAGCTTCACATTGGAAAACACATTTTCAAACATAAAAGAAAAAAATAAATTTTTAAATTTTTTTAAATCGACAGATAATACTATATATATTTATCACATACAACATGATGTTTTGAAGTGTATATACATATTAAGGTGGTTAAATATAGCTGATTAACAAATGCTTTACCTCACATAGTTATCATATAGTTATTATTTTTGTGGTGAGAACACTTAACATACACTTTGCATTTTTCAACAATACAATATATCATCATTAATTACAGTCACAATGCTATACAATGGATCTCTTGAATTTATTCATTTTATTTTATCTATCTAACTGTAAATATGTATCCTTTGACCAACATCTTCCCAATCCCTCCCCCCCCACCACTACCACCACCATCACCACCAACAACAACCACCCCAGCCTTTGGTAACCACCATTATATTCTCTACTTCTATGAGATCAACTGTTTTAGATTCTACATACTAGTGAGATCATGTGGTATTTGTCTTTCTGTGCCTTGCTTATTTCACTTAACATAATGTCTTCTAGGTCGATTCATGTTGTTTCAAATGGCAGAATTTCATTATTTTTTTATGGCTGAATAGTATTCCATTGTGTATATATAGCACATTTTCTTTATCCATTTATCTGTCCACAGGCACTTAGGTTGATTTCATATCTCAGCTATTGTGAATAGTGCTGCAATAAACACGGGAGTGCAGATATCTCTTTGACATTTTGATTTATTTCCTTTGGATAAATACCCAGTAGTGGGATTGCTGCATCATATGGTAGTTCTATTTTTAATTAACAAATAAGAATTTGAGGAGGCTTTATTTTTATTCCATTCTTATGCCATTTTAGAAATTGCTACAGACATTGATAACCACTTTTTGGTCTCTGATTTATGTCCTTTTTCCCAATACAGGAAAATGTGTTTCCCAAAGGAGAAATAACACAATGAACCAGTGTACCAGGACTCTCCTGTCCAACTTACTTAATCCTTGGAAACTATCAGTCCCATCTACTAGTAAAACAATTGCTTTGGTATAGGCAAGAAAAATCTCCAGATCACAGAAACTGAGTCTATCAGAGCATTGGTTCTCAGAGAATGATAGCCAAAGCTTTGAAAATTATAATAGCAATCTGTTAAGGTCTAAAGTCATTAAAAATTACTCACATGGCACATTTATATTTTTATTTTTTTCATGCTGCAACCACACTGTGAGGTTTGCATTATCATTTCCATTGTATGTATAAGGAAATGGGATTCAGGTCAGGGGTGAAGCATGGTTTTAGGTCAGTTGGATGCTCTTTCACTGGTCCCCTTTCTCTGTATTCATTGTCTACTGGTACTTTGGCCTGCAATCCAGAGTTATAACTCATCTTAACCCTCTTCCTCCATCTATAATCTACACATCCATGATTACTTCACAAGCAAGCTGGCCACTCTCACCCTTAAGTTGCTGGCTATGATATTATTACACTGCATTTTATTTTATTGTAAATGCTCATCCTGGTGTGGAGTGGAAGCTAAGGTACTGCACCATTCTACTATGAGTTGTAGAGTATTATGTTTTTCCACAAATTAGTATATACACATGCACACACACACAGTCATGAGAACAGGGCTTGGCCAAAGACTCGGTAAGTTAAAAAACTACAATTTGCTTTTAATGACTTTCTACTTACTGTTTTACTTCCCCTTCTTCTCTTTCTCCTTGCTTCCTGCAAATCTCTATTATAAGCAAACTTTCTTGCACATTAATATTGCTATCTATCACTTATTAGGTTCTCAATGTATATCGAGCACTGTAATAAATGTTTTATGTATATTTTTGCAACCAAATCCCTCACAACCCTATGAAATAAGTGCTTGTAAACCCCTCGCCTTACAGAAAAGAAAACTGAGGCTCAGGATGTTTAGATAACCTGGTCAAGGCAACATAACTTGAAGAAGAGGTTTGAACTTATTTTAGACCCTCTTAAACATGCATGCTATAATATTACCCAAACCCAAACCTTGCTCTAAGATAAAATAAATAATTTCTAGCTGTGATATTACATGATGATGAATAAATGTATCTTTCCAAACAAATATGATATCATTTTTAATAGGTCATAATGACTTTTTCTCCAAGAAACATATTTCTATTCGTGAAAATTTAGGCACTGTAGTATTAGGAGCTGATACCTGGTCTAGCTCTGACACTAGGCATATCTGTGCTTCCTCATATGGTGGAGGTCAAGGCTCAAGTTGTAATGTTTAGAAGTATCAATCACTCTAGTTGGATCTGGAATTGGAACTCTTATCCAGAGTTAAGCTCGGTTGCTCAATAGCAGAATTGCATCTTTCTATCTGACAAGCTTTCTGCAAGCCTGAATGTGTGAAATGTTGGGTTAGATGCTTTGGTGGATATACACATGATGATAAAGACCCTCTGGGAGCTGAGGGAAAAAATGAAATGTCTACATATATAACAGTTACACAATATTGAAAATAAAAATGCTAAAAGGGAAGTTTAGGTAAAGAGTAGTGAACATTCAGGGTAAGGTAACATTAACTTTGAAGTCATGTTTGTAGTGGATGACACACGGGTTTTAGAGCCAAACAGGCCTAGGAAGGAATCCCAGCTTTCAACCTCCGTTGTATGTAAAGTGAAGCAAGTCACTTAACCTCATTGTGCTGCTGCTTCCTTATCTATAAAACGAAGATAAAACTTATTTTTACATTGGAAGTATCTATTAAATTCAGGTATATAAAATATACATACATACATACAAATATATGTGTATATATGTATACACAATTACATATATAAATCATACATGTGTGTGTGTATATATATATATATATATGTGTGTGTGTGTGTGTGTGTATATGTATGTGCATATGTGTGTGTATGTGTGTGTGTGCCAAGGACTAGACATATATATATGAGCATAGTCTATGGCATAATATAAGAACTCTGTAAACAATGTTTTCTTTCTAATTGTGGGATAAGGAAAGAGTCCATGGAGAAATAGCAAGTTGAGGTATCTGGAGAGATCAGGAGAATTCATCAGAACCAAGATGTGTTTGTTAGATGGGAAGAGGCAGGAAGGATGAATCCAGGCAGAGTGAAAATCACCAGCAATGCTAAATGGTAAGAAAATGGAAGTTGCATGCTTGAGACAATTTCTTGTAACATTTGATTGATCCACAGGGAAATCCATTTTGAAAGACAGTTTAGAACCAGATAAGGGAGGACATGGCAACAGGCTAAAGATTTTAGAAATATTTGTGTTAATAACAGAGAATTGTGGGAGGCTATTGATGGAGTATGGAGATGTCAGAGTGTCATGGTAATGTATGTAATTAACGAAAATTAGCAGAAAAGCAGTGTGGGGCACTGATTAGAAGAGGAAAAGATTATAGGCCAGTAGATAACAGCAGCCAGAGCAATGATCCAGGCAAAACTACTGAATGACTAAATTTGGGCAATGAATGTGTAGATGAGTTAATTAGGCCAGCATAAGACAACAGTTGAGAAGAACAGTATAGAGTAGGATCAAAGATTGCACTGATAATCGTTTGACACTAAAAGATTGGGAACATTGTAGTATCATTGATAGACATAATTATGTTGGAGTATACAGTAAGGTTGAAGGAAATGATCTGCTTTGGAGTTTGAACTTTCAAGTTCCAGAAAAATTTATAAAAGTAAGTAAAAGGAAAGCAGGAAGAAATACAGTCCTTTAGCTTGGGAGAGAGGCTGAGACTCTAAAAATAGGCGTAGATCCCCATTTACATAGAGATCTTAATAGAAGTTGTAGGGATTATGTGAGGAAATAGTAGAAATAGATTTATCCAAGGGCAGGTCCTTAGACACTTAACATTTGAAATGCAGAAGAAGAAATTTGAGAGTAAAAGTAATCTTAGAAGTAGGATGAGAAGCAGAAGGTAGAATATCATGAAAACTAATGTAAGGTGTAAATCAAGGGGGAGTTTCAAACGCTGGATAGCAAGCAAGAATGACGAAGATGAGCCAGAGTCATTGCATTTGGTTGGAGAATAAACTTCGCAGAAAGATTACCATTACTGACTAATGATATACAATCAAAACTATAGGATTTAGGAATAAGTGGGTGGGGTGTACAGGGAGGTAATTAAGTGGAAAACAGTGGTTCTCAACAGGAGGTGATTTTACTCTCAGGAATTGTCTGGCAATATCTGGAGACATATTTGTTTGTCACAATGGCAGGGCAGGGGGTTCTAATAGTGACATCTAGTGAGTAGAGGTCAAAGATGCTGTCAATCATGCTATAACACACAGGACAGCCCCCACCACAAAAATTATTTGGGCCTATGTTGATGCAACAATACGCCAGGCGAGATGAAACCAAGGACATGAGTGGAGCACTGTGCCTCGACGACATTCAGGTTCTTCCAATGCCATTCTTTGGCCACATTTGTTGGTCCACAGTCCACCACTCTCCTGACTCTACCATCCTCCTCATGTCCTCATTTTCTGTTTCACCCAATTTAAATTTTCTGGTCATCATTATATCCACTCTTGTAAACCTCTGTAACTCCTTGGATCTTAACTTTTACCATCGTATCCACCTATAATACCACCAAATATTAGTGAATCCTAGGGGCCCCACTTTTGATTGATGATGTCAAACCTGAAAATGAACTCTCAACACTGACCAACCTCTCCTCAATAGTATGTTTACACTTCCATTTTCTGGAGTGATTATTTCGTACTCCGTACCTCCTTAAACTTTCTTTGTCCTTTTCTCTTCCTCAATCTCAGAAGATGACAGAGTTTCAAACTTCATCTGGAAAATGGAAACAGACAAAAACTTTCTCAAATTTCTACCCCCTCCTCTTTGGCCTGCTTGTATCTACTTCCAAATCTCTACCTCTCGTGCAGTTGTAATTAAATAAATATCTTAGTGGTCATCAAAGGCCAACCCCATTACTTGCACATTTATCTTCCCTCTTTCACAATACACATTATTTTCTTTGCAATACTCATCATTGTCTAATATTATCTTATTCTGATATTTGTTTTTTAACAGAGTTTATCTCTTTACCCTTAGAATTTGATCTCTAAAAAACGCAGGGAATTTGCCTTTCTTCCCTGCTGCATCCAAAAGACCTAGAACAGTGTCTGAACAGAATAGGTGCTCATTTATATATTCAACAAAAAAAATGCAAACAATAACAAAATTATTATTTCTTTCTTTTAGTCAAGGGAGAAGGCAGAGAGGATATATTTTCAGCAAGATTAGAGTAAAGTTATAGATACTCAGATTATTCGACCTCTATATTGGGACTATGTCCTATTCATCTGGATCCCTTCCTTCTATCATAGTGCTTAACTCATAATGGATTCTTACTAAATTGATTCATAAGGAGCTAGAAAACCAGGGATGAGGTCTTTTGCACCTCATTTTGGTTGCGGTTGAAGCAGCAGAGATAAGGCCTCAAGAATAAGTACCATGGGTAATCTGAGAGACCTCAGTTACAGAACTCAGTGTAGTTGAGATTGAATATCATGGATTTGCAATAAGTTTCTAGTATTGGGAACACTTAATGTACAAAGGTCATCAGTGTAAGGGTGAGAGACCTCAGTTACAGAACTCAGTGTAGTTGAGATTGAATATCATGGATTTGCAATAAGGTCCTAGTATTGGGAACACTTAATGTACAAAGGTCATCAGTGTAAGGATATTTTGCTATCTCCAAACAATACCAGCATGCATGACATAAGGGAGCTCTTAATGAGAAGCTGCAGCTTAAGAAAATTAAATATTAACAAATACACTTTTTTCATTAACAGTCTATAGTTCCCTGAGCACCATTTGAAAATTCCTCAAATTAAACAGAATTATTTTTGTCTCTGGAGTCAGTCTCAGCCTAGTAATCATTTTCCAGGTGTAGGACTGGAGGCCTTTGTGAGGTGTCTGTGTGTATCAGCATCAAGCATGGCTTTCACATATGTCCACACAAGAGTTGGCAGTA
>NW_007726237.1:1001721-1002504 GCF_000696425.1 Galeopterus variegatus
TGTCTGTGTGTATCAGCATCAAGCATGGCTTTCACATATGTCCACACAAGAGTTGGCAGTAATTTGCATGTGGGGAGGAAGCCCTGGCCCTAAGGACTGAACAGCCCCTTGTCAAAGATGTACCTGCCAGACAAAATTGATGCTTGGCTGCAAAAATCGGAGAGAAGAAAGTATCTTTTGTCTCTTGCAGCATTTTCAATAAAAGGAGGATTCTTAAGAGCTGGCAATGTTACCACAGTATTACGAATTATTTGGACATCAAAGAACATTGAACTGGGTAGAACAGGCTTTTGAAACTTTATTTATGTTTGGTATCTATTATGGACTGAATGTTGTATCCCCAAAATTTATATGTTGAAATCCTAACCCCAGTGTGATGACACTTGGAGATAAGGCCTTAGAGAACTCACTAGAGTTAGATTAGGTCGTGAGGGTAAGGCCCTCATGAATAGAATTTATGTCCTTATAAAAGAAGGAGGAGACATAGGACCTCTCTGTCTCTCTCTGCCATGTGAGGATATAATAAGAAGACAGCTAACTACAAACTAGGATGTGGACCCTTACCAGACACTAGACCTGCTGGCACCCTGATCTCGAATTTCCCAGCCTCTAGAACTGTGAGAAATAAATATTTGCTGTTTAAGCCACCCAGTCTATATAATTTGTTACAGCAACTGAAAGTGACTTAGACATGTCTTTCTGAATTTCCTACCCTGATGATTACACACACACACACACACACACACACACACAGAGTTTCTGTTATCTCTATATGTCTGGTAC
>NW_007726237.1:1003034-1006334 GCF_000696425.1 Galeopterus variegatus
ACACACACACACACACACACACACACACACAGAGTTTCTGTTATCTCTATATGTCTGGTACTGTGTTCTATGATTTGAGGGATACAGAGGAAATGAAGACATGTTATGTTTTCTAGTTATGTTACAATAGAATTCACTGTTCAAAAAAGGGCTAGAAATTACTACAGCAAAGCACAAAACTTTGGAAGCCAAGGGTGGGGAATTTGTGAGAAAATTAGCTGTAATTTGAGTCAGAATAGTACACAATGACAGCCTCTGAGATTGCTCCAATAATCAGAGGTTAAGGCCAAATAAAGATGTGGTAAATCCAGCCTAATCCTCAGATAGACATCCATACCTAGAAGGATGTGATCCAGGGAATACAGCAGATGAAAAAATGTACAAAGAGATAGTAAAAGTGCCAGAGCTGGGTCATTTGGGGGTCTCTGTTGTCCAGAGGAAAACAGAACAGGACCCAGACTCTGGAGATTAGAACCCACAGGAAAAGGGAAGTCCAAATGGGAGTGCACACATGATCTCTCTAAATGCCTTTTCTTTCATAAAATATATATATATTCAGATGGGAAAAGGAACAGAAAAAATCCAGTTCTCCAAGAAGCTCTGACAAAATGGGAGCAGATAGGTTATCTGTGCATCCACAGAGACAGGCCTGACTAGTTCATAACTAGTTCCATAGGATAGTGGGTCCTCTTTTAGAGCATGGCTGGGATACTGCACAGCTGTGGGAGGCAAAAAGATTCAGAGATCACAAATTGAAAACGAAGACCCCTATGTCATTCCCAAGCACTGAGTCTGTCTTTTAATCAATTGCTTACTTTCTATTATAAATAGCTTTTCTAATTCTCTGGAAGAATGGCTTTTTATTATGTCCCTTAATAGACATTTTCAAACTAAAATAAGTAACTTTTCCCAAACAGTAGCCAATCCAGGATCATTTATTCAGTAGATTTGTGTTTAACCCACATTTCATGAAAGGCACTATATCCTGCGCTGGAGGTGGAGAAAGGAACTTCCCACATGGAAATCTAGTGAGAGAATGCAGTAAGAAAACAGATCGTCCCAGTGTGGAAGTGTGTTAAGGCAGCAGGTAGGAAGGATCCCAAACCCAGACATCAGGGGCAGTTTCCTGGAGAGAGTGTTATCTAAACTGCTTCCTGACAGTTGAATTGGAGTTAGCTGAATGCAGAAGAGATGAGGAAAACATTTTCCATGCAGAAGAAATAGCATGTACAAAGATTTTGAAGTAAACAGAGTTGCAAAGCATTTGAGAAATGGGAAGAAGTTTGGTATGGCTGAGTTGTGACGTGCAAGAAGGTTGCAGGGAAGGAGAATGAAGAGAGATGAGACAGGAGTGGTACATGAGTATAGATGGTGCAGAGCCACTGAAGCCTGGGTGAAGCCAAGGAGCTCGATCACAAGGCCCCTTTCCTCCTCAGAGTTCCTTCGATATTTACCAATGGTGCCAAGACACTGGCCCTTGATTCTCTCCCTGGTATTGTTATCTTTCTCTGTGTGTGTTTCCAGCTAGGATATAAGTACCAGGAGGAAAACAATCAGGATTTACACTTCTTTGGATGCCCCTGACCATTTTAAGGAAAGGAGTAGTTCGATTGATATTTCTGATTGGTTAATCCCAGTGAACATTTCATGACTTCGACTCACTAATGTAAACCACATGGAGCAAGTTTCCACATAGTTCAGATTATCAAGGTTTGGGGACATGAGAAAGCAAAAGGACAAGCAGGAACAAGCAAGGTTTAGGTTGACCAGAGAACACGATAGCGTGCATAATGTAATGTGAATAAAAGTAGTGCTAACAGTTTTAGTCCTTACAGTGTGCTATTCAGTGTTCTAGGCTCTTTACATGTATTAACTCACTTCTCAAAATAACCCAGTAAGATCAGGATGATTATTATCTCCCATTTTCCAGATAAGGAAACTGAGGCACAGAGAAGGTAAGTAGCTCATTCATAGTCACACATATTTAGTACGAAAGCTGGGACTCAAAAACAAGCATTCTGGCTCTTCCGTCCACATGGGCTGGATCCCAATACACATGCATACAGAGACAAGCATGGAGGATGTACACTGAAACATGAATCATGTCCATCTCTCAGAAGTAGGATTTTATGGGTTTTTATAAAATTATCTGTATCTGGTACTATTTTATTGTCTGTGGATCACAGGTTAGAATACTGAACAATATAAAGGTTGTAAAAGTCTAGAACATCAAATAAAATAGTGACCTTAGAAACCCTAAAATCTAAGACCTTAATTGTAAGAATGAGGTCACTAAAACTAGATGAGGCAACGTGACACAGTGACTCTATCCAGTGCCTGCTCTTTGCCAGGCTGTCCTAGACACAGTGAATGCATGGTAAATATTAGCCATCAAAACAACAAAACCCAAACTTATCCATTGGTGGAACTTCTATCTGAATGGGGAAGACTAGCAATAAAAAAATAAATGATAGTGCAAGGTAGAGACGAGTGACTGAAAATGAAGACACGCAAGAGATGGAGAGTGTGTGAGCAGCACTTGTAGAGGTGTCTCTGAGGAGCTGATGTTCCAGGGCACGCCTCGTGAGGAGCCCAGGGAAGGGCACCCAGAGGAGCCATCAGCACTGGGAGGCTGCAGGCAGAGACATGCCTGTGCATGAGCCAGGCAGCCAGTGTGGCTGGAGCCCAGGGAGGGAGAGAATGGGTGTCAGAAATTGAAGTGGGAGAGTTATGCATTTCGGATGTTGGTAAGAGCTCGGAGCGTGTGTAGTCTGGGTTGGGAAGCCATCAGAGAGTATGAAGCAGAGGAGTGATCTGATTTGACTTTTGCTTTAAATAGAGCACTCTGGCAGCGGTATGAAAAGATGATGGTAACGCAGACTTTGTGGATTAATGGTAGCAATGGTAAGAAGTGGCTGGATCTGCTGAAAGAATGGATGGGAAATATTAGAGAGAGAAGCACAAGGGTAACACTGAGTAAATGGAGAGTTACATAGAATTGAAAATCAAACTTGGGGCTCTTGACTCTTTTATTAGAGTTTTTGCTGCTACTCCATAATGGGAGATGCCGTGAAAGTATTCTTGTCATTTAACCTAGCGGAATACAGTGACATAAAAATTTACTGTTAATAATGACTCGTTTTACACAGAAAAGCAAGGGGGGAAAAAAGCATTAGGAGAATTTCATATTTCTCTTCTTCCCCTGCCCCCATCTTCTTAGAATTCAAGGTAAAGGGTACTATAATTTAGAAAACTTAGAGGGGCAATAACAATTTCATACATAAATTGAAAGCTTTGGAA
>NW_007726237.1:1007348-1007995 GCF_000696425.1 Galeopterus variegatus
TATAATTTAGAAAACTTAGAGGGGCAATAACAATTTCATACATAAATTGAAAGCTTTGGAATTTATGTTTTTCACTAAACAATGGCAGCCATTTAAAGTCCCCTCCCCTCTGGGGTAAGAATGGCAACAATTTGCTTATTTAAGCTCCTGATTTGGTTAACTCGGGTTTTAGCAGAAACATAATGCATCAGCGGTAGTCTGAGGGTGAACAGAGAATCCAGAGAGCAGTTGCGTTCAGATGCCTGAATTAGCTCTTGGACCGTGTGCTCATTCAAGCTAGACAGATTTCATTTGTCCACCTTGCCTTCATCTGGCACTGTCTTTTTTTCCTGTCCTCTGAGATTCTGGCAAGCACAGAAACTGATCTTAGCTGGGCTTTTCAGAGCCGATTGCAAAGAAATTATTGTCTTCATTGAGATGCTGCTGCAGGGCCCCCATATTGGGGTCCCTTATGACCAAAACCCCCAGTTTCACTCCCTGGTTCCATTCAGCCAGCACATGCCTCCTATTGGAAAGCCATCACTAAGCCAAATGCATCTAATCTAAGCCCACAATCATGTCACATGTTAGAATGTGAATCTATTACCTATAATAACCTTTTGAATCTTCATTTCTTATGGCTCCAAGAGTAATGATGATTTTTTTTT
>NW_007726237.1:1009619-1023273 GCF_000696425.1 Galeopterus variegatus
AGAAAATGTTGGAATGACTTGGAAGTATCTGACTCTGCCCAAAGGCCATACTGGGGAGCTGCAGTGGAGTTAATAGATAGCCAGAAAGCCATATGAGTTTAAAGCAACAACAAAACAGCTGGGAGGCAAAATTCCCTAGAAATGAATGAGAGGGAAAGTAGTTCTCAAAAAAACCACGAGTCTTAAAATGAGATAAACTTTGATCAACTATCAGTTCTACCACTTCCTAGCAGTGTGACCTTGGGCAAGTAACTTAACCTCTCTGAATTTCAGAATCCTGAACAGTAATAAAACTACCTAAATCACAGAGTTGTGAAGATTAAGATAAAGTGTTCATGCAAGAATACTTAGCACTGAATCTAGCACATGGTAAGAATTTAATAAATGTCAGACATCATCATCAATACCCATAATAGATTCATGCCAGCATTACCTTGGGCCCAGGCATGAAGGAAGGAGCATAGAAAAGAGAACTCTTCCTAAAATGAAGACAGAAAGCCTAGAAAGAGCAAAACAAGTCCATTTAAGCAACAGGAAAGTGCCCCCATAAAGTTTATCAAAACTGTGGTACTGACCCAAACCTTTTGAAAGATTCTTTTACTCATTCAGTTCCCAGGGACCTTAGAGGTCACATAGTTAAAGAATTTTTTAAGATATTTCTGTCTCTCTGATTCTATTTCCATCCACAAGAATCGATAGGGAGTGGAGCACTGAAAGGTTCCAGGAAGTCTCATCTCCAAGCATTTCTAAGTCAACAGCTCATTATTATTAGAGTCATGGTTATATTGACATTTTATGCAGTAAAATACACACTCAAGAGGAGAGGGTCTCCCTTTGTTCCATTCTTCACGAGGGTAGGAAGAGAAGCTCAAATTCAGTAAAATGGCTTGGTGTATTAGAATGACCATCAGCGTTTTTTTTAGGAAGCAGAGTGAGAGGGATTTCACCAGATACTCTGTCCCTTTCTAGTGATGTCTCCCTGAAAAACTTAAATGGGCTTTCTAAGGCTCAGTTTCCCCATCTGTAAAATAGAAAACAATAAAATAGGGCAGGCTTTAACTCAGCAGTTCCTTTGACAAAAAAGATGAGAAAATAGAAAAAAAATAAAGATGCAATATCAGTAGCGGATAGACGTTCACTGTAAATTTATTTTTCTGGCAGCTTGGAACTGCATAGAGATAAAAACGGGAGGGACAACTCCACAAAGGAGCTGCGCTAGTTTCCCACTGCTGCTGTAAAAATGACCACAAACCTACTGGTTTAAAACAACACAAATTCATTCTCTGTCAGTTCTGAAGGCCAGAAGTCTGAAATTAGATTCACTGAGTCAAGGTGCTGGTGGGGCTGGTTTCTTCTGGGAACTCTGTGGGGAGAATCTGTTTCCTTGCTTTTTGTTGCTTCTGGAAGCTTCCTGCATTCCTTGGCCATGACCCTTTCTTCACATCACCCTGCCTCTCCCTTCCGTCAGGATATCTCCTTCTTCCTCTTTTGTAATCAAATCTCCTTCTGCCTGCCTCTTATGATGGCTCTTGCGATTACATTTGGATCCACTCAGATAATCCAGAATAATCTCCCCATCTCAAAATCGTTAATTTAGTTACAACTTCATATCTCCTTTGTTCTATAAGGCAACATTCACAGGCTCCAGGGATTAATTAAGTTGTGGACATACTGGGGCTATTAGTCTGCCTCGCACAGGAACTGTTTCCCTATTTCTTCCCCTGTCTAGTCAAAGGAACAGTGGACAAACATGCGGCCAGCGATCCAGGATACAGGAATGAGAAGACACATAAATTGTGGGAAAAGGAGAGAGAAATAGGACCAGCTTGCAGTTTAACTTTAGTAAAGATTCCGAGGAGCCTGGATTTGAGAAGCATAAGATGTGGACAATGAATATATCATAAAGTAGAAAATGAGTGGTTGCTTCAGCAAAACACACTAGCAGCTGCTTAAAGCAAGCACTTCATCTCTCAAATGGCCTCAGCTCTGAGTGGTCTAATCCATGCCAGTGACTGGCAGCTATGCCCCAGGTCAAGCCATCATGAGAGTGACACCTCAGCGCTGTCTTGAAGACAAACATGGACATAAATATCATAACTAATCAATAGTGGGAATTGAACTTTCCAGTTGAAGACAGCACCATGAAGATTAAGATTCTTTATATAGGACTGTTAAAAAAAAAAAGACTAGATGACGAAAACAAGCAAAAACTACCATGTTGTGTGAACTATGCTAACATTTTAAATATCCAACCCTTTGGGCCATACCTGCTAATAACTTTATCCTTAACAATAAATGTCAGATACACAGACAGCCAGGGTCCTTGAAAGTAAAGTGGCTTACTTTGCCGGAATATATTATTCCTGGTGTTCAGTTCTTTTGTTGTGCACTTTTCAGTTCTAATTGGGATTCTATGTATTTTGTTTGTAGTTTTTGTAAATATTCTTATTTCTGTTTTCATAAGTGACTTTCTTATTTATCTAATGAGATGTGCAACTTTGGGAAAGTCTTTAAACCTCTATGGGTTCTGATTATCTTTTTCACAAAACAATGGGCCACACAGGACACTCTCTTCAGACAGTGCTCCCAAGCAGTATTCAACTCACAGCTCACAAAGAAAAAAATATTCTACTGGTATATTGGTGTAAACAGATGAGGCAGTCCATGGCCAGCTGTTCCTAGCTCCTGGGTTTTGCAAGCCCTGAATGTTTGCCCCAAAGGCTAAGAGGATTAATATATCTGCACACCTATAACCCACTGTGATCCAATAGTGTAACTTGGCACACAAAATGTATTGCCTTGAAGAATTAAGTCTATGGGATTGAGGCTTGGCAATCTCAAGATCTTAGATGATCTTGCTTGGTCTTGAACCACTCTGTTTCCTTAAACCACACTGTCACCAAAGTCATCATTTATATGTACAGAAAGAAAGATATTAGGCACATTGGTACTTTTTTTTTTTTTGCTTTTTCAAGTTTCTTTCTATGCCCTATCCCAACATACCTATTCTGTAATTCTTTTGCTTAATATTTAAGTTGCCTGGTCTCCAAAGCTCATTGTTTTGTTTTGTTTTTCCTTTTATATCTGAATTTGGGGGGATACATGTCTACTTTCAAAATGCAAATCATACAAAAAAGTAAAAGGAGAAACTAAAACACCCAAATTTAACTACCTGGAGGTGACCACTCTTAACATTTTGGTGAAATCCTTCCAGGTTTTTCTCTATGCTAATAGCATATTTGTGTGCAATTTTATACATATGAGATTATCTTTATGTGTCTTTTCCACTTAGTGATGTGTTGTGGATATGTATCCATCTTCACTTTTAATGACTGGATAGTATTATTTTTGATATGTTATGTTGTTGAGCATTTAGATAATTTCTATTTTTCCTTACTTCAAAGCAATATTTCAGATAAGCATTTTTGTTCATTTTTCTTTCACCCTTTTGCAGTTAGTAGAGAAATTACAGATATAAAAGGCATGGTCCATTTATGTTTTGATAGATGCTGATTGGGCCTGCTACCAAGGATATGTGAGCACACCCCCACTTGATGTTTTCTCTACTTTCTTTGCATTATGCTACGCCCTGGCACCCACAGCTGCCTAGAACTATATCCAGCCCTATGGTTCAGTTGTATTACCGTTTCTGGGAAACTTTTCTCACCTCTCTCAGAAATTTACCATTTTCTTCCTGTGTTTTCTGCCAGACCCTTCTACATACCTCTCCTGTGGCTCTTATCACAGGCACAGAACATAGTCTGCATGTCTGTCTTGTTCAAGGCTGCTGGTCCCTAAAGCACAAAGCTCGTAGGAGGCCACATATAGAATATCGTGGTAGTATCCTGAGCTCTGGTTTCCAGTTGTCTGGGCTCAAACACTGGTTCTGTCATTTACTAGCTCTGTACTGTTGAGCAAACTACTTACCCTGTTTAACTTTTCATTTCCTCATCTGTAAAATGGAGAAAGATATAGAATGTGCCTTATTGGGTAGGTGTGAGAACTCAAGTGAGATAATGCATGTAAAGTAGTTGGACTCAGTGACAAAAATGAAGATGTAGATAACATTGAGTGAGTGCTCCTTTTGTGCCAGGAGCTGTGCTGATACAGAATTGGTGCCCACTGTATTTTTGATGAATGAAGAGCTCTGACATCCTAATTATTTTGGATCCATGCTTTTCCAATTAATTTACCCAAGTTGTAAACCACACGATTTGTGAATAATGATGTTCTCACTGAGGCTGATGACACACATCATACAGAGCATTTCTCTCTCCCTCCTTTCCATATTATTGTTCTGCTGGACCTCTGGTCATTGAGGGTTTGAACTAGTCCTCTGGTTATTTGGTCATTCTTTTATTTGTACACCTTCCCTGTAGCATTTTTTTCTTAACATGGGGCTTAATCCAGAATGAGGGAAAGCATTGTCCATTGGAAAGAAGGGAGAGAGAGAACAAGAGCTCAAATCTGTTAAGTTGTTCAGCTTGACTGTTAAGTTGCAAGGTGGAAGACCAACTGCAGCAATGAAGTTCTTTTAATTTTCTTGTTCTCAGGCCCTTTATTTCAAAGCAGTATGATGCTCAGTCTCTATAGTTGAGGTAACCATAATAAAAACTAGCAGTTGTCTCCTATGCATTTCTCAGTCCTTTCCCTGTCACTATTTCTACGTTTGGCAGCCTCTTTCTTCTCTATCTGCCAGGCACCTCGTGGTAACCCACAGCCTTGCCCTCATCAGAAGCTTCTGGTCTACTTTGAGATCCTCCATCAATTTCCGCCATCTTTCCTGACGCCACCCAAATTTCTGCTTCCCTTCTAAAACGTAAAGCACTTGACATTTGCTGCCTTGTAGTTTGGGTTTTTACATGTGGGTTACATCCTCCCCCTAAGGTAAGAGAGAGACACCACATCACACTAACATTTAATCATCCTACATTATTAGCAAAGTTACCAGAATATGGCAAGTGTTACCCCAAAAATGTAAGCTATTTGTGGAAAAATAGAAACAAAAGATAACACAAATCTTTCCGTGAACTTATTTTAGATAATTCATTATAAATACATGTGGGGCACAAGGTTGATTTTCAATAATTGTGTACAATGTATGATGGTTATATCAGATAACTTATTCAACATTATAATACTCAATCATTCTTTGTGTCCTTTGACCAATTCCTCATTAACCTCCCTCCTTTCCCCCCTCTCCTTTTCCACCTCTAGTTTTCTAAAAGTTCAACATATTACTGTGATTGTTTTTTCTTTCTTTCTTTCTCTCTATCTCTTTATTTTTCATTTGTTTATTTATGGATTCAGCTCCCGGTTATGAACATGCCATATTTTTCATTCAGTACCTGGGTTGTTTCACTTGGAATAATTTTCTCCAGGCTCATCCATGTTATCACAAGTGGGAGAATTTCATTCTTTTTTTTTTTTTTTTTGGCTGAGTAGTATTCCATTATGTATATATATACCACGATTTCCTTATCCAGTCATCCATCAATGGACATTTAGGTTGGTTCCATTGCCTGGCTGTTGTAAATAGAGTTGCAATAAACATGGGAGAGCAGGTATCCCTTCAACCTAATGTTTTCCAATCCTCTGGGTATATCCTCAGCCATGGATTGTTGGATCATATGGAAGTTCTATCTGTAATAGTTTAAGGAAACTCCATTCTGCTCTCCATAATGGCTGTACAAATTTACAGTCCTACCAACAGTGCAGGAGGGATCCTGTTTCTCCACATCATCACCAGCGTCTGTTATTCTCTGTCCTTTTTATAATAGCCAGTCTGATTGGGGTGAGGTGATATCTCAGAGTGGTTTTGATTTCCATTTCCTTGATGATTAGTGATGTTGAGCATTTTTTCATATGCCTATTGGCCATATGTATGTCTTCCTTTAAGAAATGTCTGTTCAGCTCCTTTGCCCATTTTTTAATTGGATTATTTGTTTTTGAAGTATGTTTATATATGCATTGCCTACTATAATAATAAAAACTAATACTTTCTGGGAGCTTGTCATATAGAAAATTCTGTTAAAGATTTTACATAAATATCTTCTATATTCTTCTTGGTAACTCTCTGGCTCAGTTGCTATTATTGCCCTCACATTCTTTTTATTTCAGATGATGAGACCCAGGCACAGAGAGGTTAGGTTGTTTGCCCAAACTCACACAGCTATTAACTGGTACAGGCAGTATTTGAACAAATGTACTCTGATTCCAGAGACTGTGTTTTAGCCACCATGTTATCTTGAAGGACAGCAGAAATAGAACTTTGCTGACCATGGATGATGTATTTTTGGAGAAAGTGTATCAAGACCAAATAATACATATACATCAGGAAATAAAGAATAGCTCTCCTTTAGAAAGCATAATCCAGGGGATATTTACTTCAGCTTAACAGGCAAACAAGCCAAAAAGGCTTCTCTTAACAAATATGGTGTCTTGCCTGGTATCCAATACTTGTCTGTTTAGCTTCCCTAGTTTACACCACAAGGGAGATAGTATGCCCCATCAATAACCCCAAATGCAGACCCTTTTTAAAAAGAGAGTTCAACTCATGGCTCCTGAGGATTGCTAAGAGGGTGGGAAATCTGAGCATGGTATTTGAAAGGTGGGGCCTTTGAGAGGTGATTACATTTTGGGGACTGTGCCCTCATGAATAGATTGATTAATTCATGGAGCAATGGGTGTCGTTCTGATGGCTTTTTAAGAAGAGCAAGTGAGGTTAGTTCTCTCTTGCTCAAGCCATTCCTCACTGTTTGATGTCCTGCATTGCCACCCAGAAGAAGGCCCTCACCAGATGTACCCCCCAGACCATGGACTTCCCAGCCTATAAAACTGTAAAAAACACAATTTATTTCTTCATAAACTAGCCAGTTTCAGATATTCTGTTATATGTAACAGAAATGGAATAATACAACAACTGTTATATTTATGGAGAGCACAAAAGAATCACTGTACCAAACTCCATATAGAAATAAAAACTAATAAAATTTATTTTTACTATTCTCTGTATCAACTAATGAATAGAATGATAGAATGATACCTGCAGTGCCCCAAAAGCTATCCCCACCTCAACACTGATCGTGAAGCCTACTGCCTTCATCTGTACACAGCTTATATCTACAGTCATGAATTGTGCTTTATTTTAAAAGAAAATTGAAAAGACAGTAAAATGTAACTGCTGCTGGTTTTAGGAAACATGGTCTTATTAGTCTTGATTTGGGATGATTTAATCCCAATCCTAGAATTATCAAGGTACTTTACAATGAGTGCTTGGAGGACTCTCCCAGGACTGTTTACCAATAACATGAAACATGGTAGCAGATGTGCTAGAAATTAGCTAGGCCAGACTCAGGATCACTCTCAGTAATATTTATTCAGTGCCCAGAACTGGGCTGGGCACTGTATTAAACTGGGTCTGTATGGACCAAGTGCTGGGGTGTTGGTCCAGGTGCTTTGAACTATGAAATGAAAAAGGAATATAGTATTCATTGAGTGTTAGGTGTCATGCCAGGCACCTTACACTCATTATTTTATTCAGTTCTCACAATAAACTTAATGGGTGATGTTTTTAAGCTCTGTTTTGCTAACAAGAGATTAGGCTTTGTATCCTTAGGGATTTGATCAAGAAAATTAAAGACCTTCCAAGTAGTTTTTGTAGAAATATTTTTATATAAGAACTAGAGGTTTCCATGACTATTGGAATGTCTTTTTTGAGAAGGGGGATGAAAATTAGAGAACCCTCTAGTGGAATTGCAAAATCAGAAAACTCATGCATAGGATCTCATCACCTGTGGTACTAACGCAGGAGATTAAAGGTGTTCAGACAGAAGGAGCTACAAATATCAGAAATCATAGGAAAGAGGCTGCTGAAGATTTCCACTGTCTGCATTACCAATGTGGGCGCTCCTCCAAGCACCCTAGGACACTGCTACGACATTCATGTCTGCACTTGTTTCTACCACCAGAGAATAATTGCTCTTCTTCACATCCAGTGTTCAAATCTCACAAACATAGTAATATCTAACTTGGAAGTATGTAGGAAAAAGACTTCTGAATAAAGTTACAGACTTTTCCCCTACTATACATAGGACAATGTAGAAGGGGTTGGTAGTGATGCCAAGTTGACAACTAAAGATCAGAAATATGCTGGGCAAGGTTATTCAACCGGTTAGCTCAACTGGTTAGAGCACAGTGTTGTAATACCAAGGTGGAAAGTTCAGCCAGCCACAAAAAAAGAAAGAAAGAAAGAAAAGAAAGAAAGAAAGAAAGAAAGAAAGAAAGAAAGAAAGAAAGAAAGAANGGTGGGAGGGGGGAGAGGGAGGAGGGAGGGAGGCTTTGGTGATGGGACACAATAACTAACTGCATTGTATATTGACAAAATAAAAATAAATAAATAAATAAATAAAAAACAAAATATATTGCCTTGAAGAATTAAGTCTATGGGATTGAGGCTTGGCAATCTCAAGATCTTAGATGATCTTTCTTGGTCTTGAACCACTCTGTTTCCTTAAACCACGCTGTCACCAAACTCATCATTTATATGTACAGAAATAAAGATATTAGGCACATTGGTACTTTTTTTTTTTTTTTGCTTTTTCAAGTTTCTTTCTATGTCTTATCCCAACACACCTATTCTGTAATTCTTTTGCTTAATATTTAAGTTGCCTGGTCTCCAAAGCTCATTGTTTTGTTTTGTTTTTACTTTTATATCTGAATTTTGGGGGATACATGTCTACTTTCAAAATGCAAATCATACAAAAAAGTAAAAGGAGAAACTAAAACACCCAAATTTAACTACCTGGGGTTGACCACTCTTAACATTTTGGTGAAATCCTTCCAGGTTTTTCTCTATACCAATAGCATATTTGTGTGCAATTTTATACATATGAGATTATCTTTAGGTGTCTTTTCCACTTAGTGATGTGTTATGGATATGTATCCATCTTCACTTTTAATGACTGGATAGTATTATTTTGGATATGTTATGTTGTTGAGCATTTAGATAATTTCTATTTTTCCTTACTTCAAAGCAATATTTCAGATAAGCATTTTTGTGCATTTTTCTTTTACCCTTTTGCGGTTAGTAGAAAAATTACAGATATAAAAGGCATGGTCCGTTTATGTTTTGATAGATGCTGATTGGGCCTGCTACCAAGGATATGTGAGCACACCCCCACTTGATGTTTTCTCTACTTTCTTTGCATTATACTACGCCCTGGCACCCACAGTTGCCTAGAAGTATATCCAGCCCTATGGTTCAGTTGTACTACCGTTTCTGGGAAACTTTTCTCGCCTCTCTCAGAAATTTACCATTTTCTTCCTGTGTTTTCTGCCAGACCCTTCTACATACCTCTACTGTGGCTCTTATCACAGGCACAGAACATAGTCTGCATGTCTGTCTTGTTCAAGGCTGCTGGTCCCTAAAGCACAAAGCTCATAGGAGGCCACATACAGAATATTGTGGTAGTATCCTGAGCTCTGGTTTCCAGTTGTCTGGGCTCAAACACTGGTTCTGTCATTTACTAGCTCTGTACTGTTGAGCAAACTACTTACCCTGTTTAACTTTTCATTTCCTCATCTGTAAAATGGAGAAAGATATAGAATGTGCCTTATTGGGTAGGTGTGAGAACTCAAGTGAGATAATGCATGTAAAGTAGTTGGACTCAGTGACAAAAATGAAGATGTAGATAACATTGAGTGAGTGCTCCTTTTGTGCCAGGAGCTGTGCTGATACAGAATTGATGCCCACTGTATTTTTGATGAATAAAGAGCTCTGACATCCTAATTATTTTGGATCCGTGCTTTTCCAATTAATTTACCCAAGTTGTAAACCACACGATTTGTGAATAATGATGTTCTCACTGAGGCTGATGACACACATCATACAGAGCATTTCTCTCTCCCTCCTTTCCATATTATTGTTCTGCTGGACCTCTGGTCATTGAGGGTTTGAACTAGTCCTCTGGTTATTTGGTCATTATTTTATTTGTACACCTTCCCTGTAGCATTTTTTTCTTAACATGGGGCTTAATCCAGAATGAGGGAAATCATTGTCCATTGGAAAGAAGGGAGAGAGAGAACAAGAGCTCAAATCTGTTAAGTTGTTCAGCTTGACTGTTAAGTTGCAAGGTGGAAGACCAACTGCAGCAGTTCTCAGGCACTTTATTTCAAAGCAGTATGATGCTCAGTCTCTATAGTTGAGGTAACCATAATAAAAACTAGCAGTTGTCTCCTATGCATTTCTCACTCCTTTCCCTGTCACCACTTCTACGTTTGGCAGCCTCTTTCTTCTCTATCTGCCAGGCACCTTGTGGTAACCCACAGCCTTGCCCTCATCAGAAGCTTCTGGTCTACTTTGAGATCCTCCATCAATTTCCGCCATCTTTCCTGATACCACCCAAATTTCTGCTTCCCTTCTAAAATGTAAAGCACTTGACATTTGCTGCTTTGTAGTTTGGGTTTTTACATGTGGGTTACATCCTCCCACTAGGTGTGAGCCCCCTAAGGTAAGAGAGAGACACCACATCGGACTCACATTTAATCATCCTACATTATTAGCAAAGTTACCAGAATATGGCAAGTGTTCCCCCAAAAATGTAAGCTATTTATGGAAAAATAGAAATAAAAGATAACACAAATCTTTCCATGAATTTATTTTAGATAATTCATTATAAATACATGTGGGGCACAAGGTTGATTTTCAATAATTGTGTACAATGTGTGATGGTTATATCAGTTAACTTGTTCAACATTATAATACTCAATCATTCTTTGTGTCCTTTGACCAATTCCTCATTAACCTCCCTCCTTTCCCCCCTCTCCTTTTCCACCTCTAGTTTTCTAAAAGTTCAACATATTACTGTGATTGTTTTTTTCTTTCGTTCTTTCTCTCTATCTCTTTATTTTTCATTTGTTTATTTATGGATTCAGCTCCCGGTTATGAACATGCCATATTTTTCGTTCAGTATCTGGGCTGTTTCACTTGGAATAATTTTCTCCAGGCTCATCCATGTTGTCACAAGTGGGAGAATTTCATTCTTTTTTTTATTTTTTTGGCTGAGTAGTATTCCATTATGTATATATACCACGATTTCCTTATCCAGTCATCCATCAATGGACATTAAGGTTGGTTCCATTGCGTGGCTGTTGTAAATAGAGTTGCAATAAACATGGGAGAGCAGGTATCCCTTCAACCTAATGTTTTCCAATCCTCTGGGTATATCCTCAGCAGTGGATTGTTGGATCATATGGAAGTTCTATTTGTAATAGTTTAAAGAAACTCCATTCTGCTCTCCATAATGGCTGTACAAATTTACAGTCCCACCAACAGTGCAGGAGGGATCCTGTTTCTCCACATCATCACTAGCGTCTGTTATTCTCTGTCCTTTTTATAATAGCCAGTCTGATTGGGGTGAGGTGATATCTCAGAGTGGTTTTGATTTCCATTTCCTTGATGATTAGTGATGTTGAGCATTTTTTCATATACCTATTGGCCATATGTATGTCTTCCTTTAAGAAATGTCTGTTCAGCTCCTTTGCCCATTTTTTAATTGGATTATTTGTTTTTGAAGTATGTTTATATATGCATTGCCTACTATAATAATAAAAACTAATACTTTCTGGGAGCTTGTCATATAGAAAATTCTGTTAAAGATTTTACATAAATATCTTCTATATTCTTCTTGGTAACTCTCTGGCTCAGTTGCTATTATTGCCCTCACATTCTTTTTATTTCAGATGATGAGACCCAGGCACAGAGAGGTTAGGTTGTTTGCCCAAACTCACACAGCTATTAACTGGTACAGGCAGTATTTGAACAAATGTACTCTGATTCCAGAGACTGTGTTTTAGCCACCATGCTATCTTGAAGGACAGCAGAAATAGAACTTTGCTGACCATGGATGATGTATTTTTGGAGAAAGTGTATCAAGGCCAAATAATACATATACATCAGGAAATAAAGAATAGCTCTCCTTTAGAAAGCATAATCCAGGGGATATTTACTTAAGCTTAACAGGCAAACAAGCCAAAAAGGCTTCTCTTAACAAAGATGGTGTCTTGCCTGGTATCCAATACTTGTCTGTTTAGCTTCCCTAGTTTACACCACAAGGGAGATAGTATGCCCCATCAATAACCCCAAATGCAGACCCTTTTTAAAAAGAGAGTTCAACTCATGGCTCCTGAGGATTGACTATCCCCCGAAGATAGTTCAACTCATGGCTCCTGAGGATTGACTATCCCCCCAAAACTCACTGAAGCTTGACCCCCATTGTAACATTGCTAAGAGGGTGGGAAATCTGAGCATGGTATTTGAAAGGTGGGGACTTTGAGAGGTGATTACATTTTGGGGACTGTGCCCTCGTGAATAGATTGATTAATTCATGGAGCAATGGGTGTCGTTCTGATGGCTTTTTAAGAAGAGCAAGTGAGGTTACCTCTCTCTTGCTCAAACCATTCCTCACTGTGTGATGTCCTGCATTGCCACCCAGAAGAAGGCCCTCACCAGATGTACCCCCCCAGACCATGGACTTCCCAGCCTACAAAACTGTAAAAAACACAATTTATTTCTTCATAGACTAGCCAGTTTCAGATATTCTGTTATATGTAAAAGAAATGGAATAATACAACAACTGTTATATTTATGGAGAGCACAAAAGAATCACTGTACCAAACTCCATATAGAAATAAAAACTAATAAAATTTATTTTTACTATTCTCTGTATCAACTAATAAATAGAATGATAGAATGATACCTGCAGTGCCCCAAAAGCTATCCCCACCTCAACACTGATCGTGAAACCTACTGCCTTCATCTGTACACAGCTTATATCTACAGTCATGAATTGTGCTTTATTTTAAAAGAAAATTGAAAAGACAGTAAAATGTAACTGCTGCTGGTTTTAGGAAACATGGTCTTATTAGTCTTGATTTGGGATGATTTAATCCCAATCCTAGAATTATCAAGGTACTTTACAATGAGTGCTTGGAGGACTCTCCCAGGACTGTTTACCAATAACATGAAACATGGTAGCAGATGTGCTAGAAATTAGCTAGGCCAGACTCAGGATCACTCTCAGTAATATTTATTCAGTGCCCAGAACTGGGCTGGGCACTGTATTAAACTGGGTCTGTATGGACCAAGTGCTGGGGTGTTGGTCCAGGTGCTTTGAACTATGAAATGAAAAAGGAATATAGTATTCATTGAGTGTTAGGTGTCATGCCAGGCACCTTACACTCATTATTTTATTCAGTTCTCACAATAAACTTAATGGGTGATGTTTTTAAGCTCTGTTTTGCTAACAAGAGATTAGGCTTTGTATCCTTAGGGATTTGATCAAGAAAATTAAAGACCTTCCAAGTAGTTTTTGTAGAAATATTTTTATATATGCTCTAGAGGTTTCCATGACTATTGGAATGTCTTTTTTGAGAAGGGGGATGAAAATTAGAGAACCCTCTAGTGGAATTGCAAAATCAGAAAACTCATGCATAGGATCTCATCACCTGTGGTACTAACGCAGGAGATTAAAGGTGTTCAGACAGAAGGAGCTACAAATATCAGAAATCATAGGAAAGAGGCTGCTGAAGATTTCCACTGTCTGCATTACCAATGTGGGCGCTCCTCCAAGCACCCTAGGACACTGCTACGACA
>NW_007726237.1:1024014-1040016 GCF_000696425.1 Galeopterus variegatus
AAGGAAGGAAGGAAGGAAGGAAGGAAGGAAGGAAGGAAGGAAGGAAGGAAGGAAGGAAGGAAGGAAGGAAGGAAGGAAGGAAGGAAGGAAAAGAAAAAGAGAAAAAGAAAGAAAAAAATATGCTGGGCAATGTGATGAAACTTGGTCAAGTACATATGTGTATAACCCATTATTAGCAGGAAAGTCAGAAAAGGAACCCACAATAATCTCATTCTATCAGATATTCCACTGAATGACCTAAATGTACAAGAAGATTAGCCTATCTTCAAGGAGAATGTATAGTTTGAGTTGTTCAGTAGGGTTCTGATCGGTAGATAGGAGTGATGGGAATATTCCAAAAGCTTGAAATGGCCTGAATGAATGGCAATCAGATAGAAGAGTACTGGTGCATAGTAAATCAGTTTGAAGGACTGTAAATTTGTGAATGTGCTTTTTTAGCATTTTTTTTGTCTCTGTCTCCAGTCCCCAGCTCACCCTAGGTATTAAATGAGTAATTGCTGAAAATAATGACAATGACCTGTCATTAAAATAAGCCATGTTTAGAAACATCTGATCCCTCAGGCAGTGACAGTGAACTGGAAAGGGCACATGTTACCTTCTGCCTTCTGTTATCCCTGACGAAAGAAACAAGGTAAGTCAGGTGGAAAAGTCCAGGACGAGCAAGAGTTAATGAGTTGATTCTCATCCCAAAAATCACTAGTTTAGAGGGAATCTGGGGTATTTTGCTTATTTGCTTTTTTTCCTGCCACACTGCTTTCTCCTTTTTACCCTATGTCTGCAAAGATATGACAGGGCAAGAGAGGGAGGAAACAAAATGATAAGCAAACCAGATATTTAGACGTAAATATGAAACCCACGCTTGTTCTGCATTCAAGAGGTACAGGATTTGACAATCATTACCCAGAAAACAGCTTTTGCTTGCCGCAGATTTCTTCTCTACTCTGCCCATTTCCAGCGACAGAGTCATCATGAAGAAGGATGTTCAAAGACATAACATCTATAACCTTTGCCAAAGGCACACACAGTCTTTGGAAGGAAGACTTTTATTTTCCCTGTCACCTTTAATGCTGGATATACCAGCTGAAAGCTGAATTCCAAGTATAAGGTCACTGCACGGAGGCTTCCTAAAGACAGAGAGCTTGAAAAGAAATCTTTTCTGAATGTCACTCTCATTTCAGCTCACATTTGCCTGTTACAGTCTAGATGCACTAATTAGCCTTGCTGTAGACAGAAAAACAAACACAAAAACAAAAAAAAAAATACACTATTTGTCAACATCCCCCATTGAAGCATCATGACCATAATGAGCCCAGGTCTCAGTTCAGAGTAATTAATTGAGAAACACACAGGAAATGCCCAATGCACAATTTTCGTGTTCTCATACTTTATAAATGGCCATGTTCTTTTCCTGGAAAAGATTTCTATGCATTTTGTCCCACTTAAGGTTTAGAAAGAGCCATTTGAGATCCAAAGTATAAAAATCAAATGGTGAGTGTTTACATTTTTCTCCATACTCTAAAGTTTATAGCACCCCCCTAAATAATACTCCCTTCCCTCTTGCTGTTCATGAAACAAAGCCAGGTGTCTCAAACCAGTAGCCTACTGACTGCATATATCTGATAGATGGATCATATTTTTCACAAACAAAATTTTAAGGAAAAAATAGCAAATTAGCTATTTACAACTGAAGATTTTACCAAAACTCAACAGCAGGCCTCCATTCTTGCATAGAAACTGGCTGGAATTTAGTAGTTTCCACTTTGTATTAGTGAGGTAGACCCTTCAAGGCAACGTTCTCCCAGCTCTGTTCACCTTCCTGTGCTACCCACAGCATGGCTCAGACCAGCAGATCAGCATTACCTGGATGATTATTAGGAATGCAAATTCACTGGTTCCACTCCAGACCATCCAATCAGAATCTCCAAAAGTCCAGCAGCCTGAGTTTTAACAGATCCTCAGGTGATTAAACACATATTAGAGTTTGAAAAACCCTGCACAACACTAATTCGTTTACCTGCCCAACTTTTGTTAGCACTTGGGTTTGTACCACTAAACTGGGCCAAGCAAACACCTTTATTTCCCTGGGTTTTTATTACCTTAGGAATCTGATAAGAGCAAACACAAAAATACTGTTCTTTATTCCCAGTATGTTTATCATAATTGATGCAATTTTATTTACCACCAGCTTGGATTATATGATAAACACCCAGTTGCTTTGTGACCTGCCAGAAAATGTTGACTTAGTAATAGTGGGTAAGTAAAGGCCATCCACACATTTGGTTATTAGCCAATGAAGTATCTCTGATTTGTTTTGCTACAGAAGATCACTGAAAACTGCCAGATGTATTTCTTTGTTCACTGGAGCTCAGTTATTTTGTCACTGTGATTTTATCTTCTCCCCAAAGGGCAGTAAACTGGTCTCAGGCTAAAGCCAAAGTAAGAGCAAAGAGGAATGGTCTTTCTCTTCCCCAACCTTGTTTAAGCACAGGCCACTTGCCCACATTGCAGTGTAAAGTGAGAGCTCTCCTAGTGTGACAGAAGCTTAGCCGCCCTCCATCAACATTCAAAGCTAGATACCCTCTGCATAAAGAAAGCAGCTTTAAATGACAGCCCACTGAGTAATATCATAGGCTGATAATAGCTCTGTTAGATGCTATGTAAAGCATTTTGGCTAAACTCTTCATTACCATTTGAAAACATCAGATGCTTTAGAATTGCTTCAGGTCTTTAAAACTCTCATCTTCCACTCTGGCAGGACTAAGAGATTCCATAAAGCTAGAGTCACGCCTCAGCCCAGAGATTCAAAATCACTATGCCATGTAATGGTATTTCACATCTCTCTTTAGATCACCCAAAGCTGAATAGTCTAATTGTTCATGCTCAATTTATTTGTGCTCCTTGGCTGCATTCACATGGGCAGTGTGGACCATCTAAACGGAGAGCAGAGTGTAAAAAACATTCCAATTAGCAACTGGTAGTTACAGTAATTGAGGAATCAGCCTCGAGGTTAAGGTATTGATTCATTTTGATAATATTATATATGCTGTGAAATTCTCCGATAGTTAAACCACCACAGAAATCTACTGAAGTAATAATACACACTTAATAATGTTTCACGCAACACCAAAGATTTGAAAATGCATTTCAAAATATGCACTTGTCAGCTCTGCCATGAATTAGCATACAGGTATTCTTCAGACACCAGTATCAGTTCAGAATTACAGTGTGGAGCCCAGAATATTTTTCTATCAATAACTTTAGAATGAATAAAACCTGTCCCCTTGTCTCCTTTCATCAAAACTGGGCTTAAAATACAGTAGCTCTTCACAGGACCCAGGCCAGAACTATCATGGTCATCTCTGAGCTCGACAAAAAATCAAACACACAAAAACCATGGGTTGTCACTAGGTATTCCGGAAATTGGCTTTGGCTAATAAAGAGAAGTCTCTCCTGTAGCAGCCATTGGTGTTTGTCCCTAAGTAAGCAAGGATTCTAGCCTCCAGGACCCCTGGTGGGGGATGCTGCAAAGGACTCAGTCTTGGAGTGAAAGCATCTGAGAATATAATCTCTAAGGTTCTATCCTGAAAGATTTCTCTGCACAACTGAGAACGTCCATCTCGGGGAATGGGGACTTAAGAGAGCAAATCCGAATGGGGTCAGCTTTGTGTTTGATAAAGTCCAAACCATTCACTTCGGCTTTCAAGGCCTCTCGACCTGGGTCTCTGCCTCCAACTTTGTCTCCCACTGCTCTGCAGCAGGAGCCCTGTGCTCTACCCTTCTCCGGGGGACAGTCCGTGCCTGTCTGTCTGTCTGCCTACACAGTTTGCTCACAGGCTTAGCCCCTGCTGGAGAAACATTGCTCTTTCTTTGTGGATCTGAGGTTTTCCTTTCCTATCTCTGTCACATCTCCTCCTCCAGAAATCTTTGCCTACCGCCCCAGGCCTCACGCCCTCCATTCTTCCCTCTGTTTACACCAACCAGACACGTGGCAGGATCTACTTGGTCAGTCATCTTGCTGCCCTTTGCAATACACACTCAGTGGGGCCTGCTCTTGTGGAAGTGTACCATTTGCTTCTGTTTTCTGTTTTTGTTTTTATGTCATGGGGGAAAGATGCAGAGGCACATCATGAAGAGGCTTTGCTTCTTCACTTACCATTCTGAAGTCAGCAACATTTCATCTCACTAGTATTGCTTAAAACTAAGAATGTGGAGAGGGGAGTAGAAGGCAGGTGGTGTGTATAATGCAGTCCTCCTGGACCTCAGCAATAAGTCGGTTGGGGGAAAGGAGGAACTCAGCTGTCTGAGTCAGTGCAAGCTTAATAAATCAGGGAGCTGAGTATAAATCAGGGAGTGTTTGGGGAACTCCACCAAACATTCATTATTCTGAATATGACTAAAGCCTAGCCAACAAGAGCAGGGCAGCTTATTCACAAAAGCAAACTTAAAACCTCTATGATTTGGATAAAGTCCACCACTGATTGTTCATTAATTCAGCAAATACTTATTGAGCAGCTATCCTATGCCAGGAGTTATTCTAGATGCAAGAGATAGAGCAGTTTACACGGCAAACACTGCCACTGCCCTTATGTGCTGTGCATACCAGTAGCTAGAATACTCCATGTGGGTGGGGGAAGGGTTCAGGTTTTGCGATGCAGGTTTTGCAGGATAAGTAGGAGTTTGCTGGAAAGGAACAGCATACAAAAAAGCATGTAATTTTGAGACAACATGGCTTATTTAGAGAAATGAGAATCGAGATTCACAGACAAAATCAAAACTTGGAATGGCTAGGATGCTTTTCATGGACAGCCTCAAATTCCCACTAAGCAAGAGCACTTAGATTTATAGTAATGGCATGAATATAGATTTATTGTAGCTTTTTCTTCAGCTCTGGATTAAAGCCCAAAATGAACTAAAAATAATCTTATTCTTCTTCAGTGTTCACTCTGACCTCAGAAGCAGCAAATAGTAGATTGTACACAGTAAGAGAACACAGGGCTACTCACTCCTCTTTCCCCTGCGTTGCCCCCTTACTTGATAGTCCTGCACACAGTGATAAAGTTGTTGCAACATAATCTGAAAATTGGCATAGTCAGTGCATAGCAAGGAAGGAAAAAGGATAATCAAATGCATCAGCAGATCCCACCCACCTTACTGTGATGGGGAAGCCCTCCTACCAGGAGACCCTAACTAGAGAAGTTGCTCCCCACATTTCCTCTGATTAACGCAAGTACATCTTTATATTCTGGATAAAATACATCATTTTCCTCATTAAATTCATGTGCATATAGGTTATTAAAATGACGCACTCCAATAGCTTTGTTTATGGCAGTACACAGGGTAAATATTTTATTTTCCAATGAGTGCTTGGGTTTTATTTGCCAGCATTAAAACTAGGGCAGAGTGACTGGAGATACGAATAGAGATATTTACCAGCACAAGGAGATGATACACAGATGTTAATGAAAGCTCTGGGGGTAGTTTTCCGGGCTGTTGAATGTAATTTCTCACATCCCCAAAGGCTGTAATAGGGAAACACCCTGAAAAGAATTCTCTAATGGCTGTGCGTATGCAGAACAGGATCATTGGGAAGTTAATGCGCTATGCAAAGCAGATATTCATTCATTCATTCATTTGGTATGGTGTAAGGTGTAGGACTGAACATTGGACCTTTCGTGCCTTTCTGTCTGCCCATTTTATTCTTTTGCCCCAACCCCCCATTTTTGCCAAGTTAGCTGCCCTTTGAAGATCAAGGTTAAAGCTCTATTTTACCTCCTCTTAGCACCTTCCCAAACTTCCCAGACTGACTCATCTCTACTCATAGAAAACCACAGATACACCTCTGTCAGAATAAATAGCACATTTATTAGCTCTTTGTTTACTTCTTTGTATAGGTCACTGGATTATGGTTGTTTAAATGCACAGAGCATGCTTTATTCTTCATTGTATTTACATTAAAGCCCCTTTTGAATGTACCTTGCATATTAACAAAGAGATCACCCTCTGTTAATATAACTTTTCATTCATATCTGTTTGTTGAATGAACAAATAATTTCGTTGATTCTACAAAGTCACCTGATATTTTTGTATTTTCAATAAGGGAGTTCAGTGAGTAGAGTTTTATGGCCTCAAAATCATTCATGTATTCATCCATTCATTTCATAAGCATTTAATATGTCATTAAATGAGCAGGACACTGGGAGGTTGCAAATACCTGTTAATATAACTTTTCATTCATATCTGTTTGTTGAATGAACAAATAACTTCGTTGATTCTACAAAGTCACCTGATATTTTTGTATTTTCAATAAGGGAGTTCAGTGAGTAGAGTTTTATGGCCTCAAAATCATTCATGTATTCATTCATTCATTTCATAAGCATTTAATATGTCATTAAATGAGCAGGACACTGGGAGGTTGCAAATATCTGTTCAAACTCCCTGGAATCCTGGAGAAGAGTTGAAAGTAATCAGGGCCAAGCAAGCATAAAAGAATACTGTCCAAAGACTAGCTAGAAAATTCAGTGAAAATGCGAAGAAAGGTCATGATCAAGACAGTATAGTGTTTCTTTTAACTTCCTAAGACTACCCGTGACCCCAGGACATGACAGATTGAGAAAATTATTTGTAGATATAAGACTCAGAAGACATAATGTGCTGCCATTGATCTTTCTTAATTCCCAACTCTAAATTCTGGCACCAAGATAATTTTTTTGTATGAAAGAGAATCTAGCCTAGCAAAGTCTCAATTGTTCATCCCATACTGACGCAAAGGCTCAAGCCAATGATCTGGTCCTAATCAGTAGCTACATATAGATCTCTGAGACTCATGCACCTATATATTTACCTGGGGTACTTCTTCCATAATAACCAAGACAGCTTCCAATCAGTGTACAATGGATGGATTCAGTTTTCTTGAAAATATTTCCTCCATCTAAAATGGGAGTCTCTTAGCAACAAACATTGTAGCCCTAGTCTCCATGAAGAACCTCATGTACTGTGCCAGATCCATTTTGTTCCTAGATAGTGTTCACTACGTATACCACACAGTCTCTTGGAATGATTTGGCACAAACACCATGGCTGCTATCTACAAAGGAAAAGAGAACACAGTAACTTAAACAGTCCTAAGAAAGTGAATCATCTCCTTTCTGATTTTTACTTAGAATGAAGTGCATAGCAACATCATAGTATATCCCCTGCCTCAACCTACGCCAGCAACAATCTACTGAATGAGCAATTAGTTGAACTATATATTGCAAGCTTTGCAAATCCTGCCATCATAAAAGAATGTTTCATGTTATCTTTTCCTTTGCATGCCAGAGATTAGAAAATACAAGTTCCAGTGATTAAATTATCTTCAATACAAATTGCTGATAATTTCTTAATGTGCCCCCCTACACACATGTATGAAGAATAGTAAAGAAGCTAGAAATGATTGCCTTATCACAAAGACCCAACATCTGTATATTTAATGCAAGAAAAATAATACGACATGATTTTGAAAGTAGACTGATAATATGCTTAGATTTAATGTGGGGCTTGGAAACAGAGAAAATGTCAAATCATCTCTAACAAAGGTCGAAGGAAAGAGCAAATGTGTAGAATTGCCTGTCTCCTGGCTTTCTCAGAGGGGCAGCCTTCATCATTGTGAGTGGGCTGGGATTCTTTAAAAAAGAAATGGAAGAAGAAGAAAACTACTGGATCAAAACAATTGGGTGTTGTGTGACAGAAATGTGCTCCTACACTGAAATGTGTAACCATCACTGTCACTTTGTTTTGCCTTTGCACATACCGAGACAGAAATGCCTGGAAGACTATTCTTGGGAACAGTCTGAGCAAGGAGAAAAAGGATGTCCACTCTTTCACTTTCCTTACAGTCCCCTCAGTCAGGAGTGTTTTTATCTTCAATAACAAGCATAGACTCCCAGCCTTGCTCCCTGCCACTTACTAGCTCAAATGTGATTTGGGCACGTCATACACAGGTAGGTCTGCTCTGTCCTTACTGCTCACCAATTCACAGTCCTCAGCCTTCTTTTACTATCTTTGTAGTTTTCTTGTTTTATCCCCTCACACCTCCACTATTACTGACTTCCCCACTAGTTTTTTTGCTCCTGTCATAACAACTTATCAATAGAACTCTAAATGATATTTTAATTAAAGTTATAGTTTAATAAAATAATTTTATAAAGATCTTATAATTATAAGAATTTCTGTTATTTGTTTTTATTACTTAAAGTCATGTCTAACATCCAAAATGTTAATCACTGCATTTCTCACAATAGTTAATGCAAAATAGTTGTAAACTGTTAGTACATGGAGGTACGAGAATGAATGAATGATTGTAGGCTCATTTTTATTTCAGCTATAGGGTACAGATGAGAATCACTCAACTGATCTCTGGAAAACAAATGCTTATCATGCATGATGAAGAACTAACACCAGAGGCCAGATTAATACCTTATGTGTTACTTAATTTAGTCCTTACTAATTTCACATATGAGCAAAATAAAGTTCAGAGATAGGTTAAATAATTTGCATAAGAGCATATTTCCAGCAAATGGCTGAACCAGAATTCAAATTTAGTAATCTGAATTATTGATATATCTACAAAGTATGAATTCAATACGAAAGGGTAAAAAAGGGGGCCAAGAAGAATCCGTGATCCCTTTGCATACATTCCTCACAAACTCTCCAAGAAGACTTGAAATTCCAGGATAAAAGTTCCAATCCCTTTATTTAAAACACCTTTCTTGTTAAAATGCAAATGTAAGTGAGAGTGGAAAGATTAACCATCAGCTCTGTCATTGTTATATACATAGCAGTTACCTTTGGCTTTCTTCCATAAAGTTGCCTTTGCTAGGCAAAAGAACCACTGTGCCAGAGGGAATTGGTACCCTATGAAAAGAGTCTTGGGCTTAGAGAGAAGAAGGGAGCTAACTTTGGTATTTTGGTCCTGGCACTGTATAATGTATGTCTTTCATAGATGTTCCCAAGGAAGTGGCCACAATTTAAGAAAGTCTAATTCAAATAAAAATTAGAGAAGGATAAAAATTGAAACGCCTCTGTCCTGACTCAGTGTGTATTTTAACACTGAACCCTAACTCCTAAAGAGAAGTTGATGCCATCTGTTTAATGTTGCCTTCTGGCCAGCTTCCCAATAGTTGATTTTTGGTTCCTTTGTATCTATTGTATTTCAAGGGTTATTATCAGGAGTCTTTTTGCCTTCAGATATGGCT
This sequence comes from Galeopterus variegatus, assembly GCF_000696425.1. NCBI lineage: Eukaryota > Metazoa > Chordata > Mammalia > Dermoptera > Cynocephalidae > Galeopterus > Galeopterus variegatus. Next base: position 1,033,247 of record NW_007726237.1, read on the forward strand.
CCTGGTTCATAACAATTCAAGAGCAAATAGATTCATGCCATAGAGTTTAAAGGAGCACCCACCTTAGAACCAAACAGTGTGCCAACCACAGATCAAAAAGAAAGTCCATAGCTTTTTAATAGCGGTGTCTTGGAAACAGAAAGAAAGAAACGAAGGAGGGAAGTGAGGAAAGGAAAGAAGGGAAGGAGCAAGGAAGGGAAGCAGGGAGCGAATAAAAACTTTATCCCCAAACCTCTTTTATTCTACAGATTAGCTTTGTTCTGCCTATTTCCAGAGTCTTCAAACAATACTATCTACATAGCTCATGCAGCTGGCTAAAAGCTACCTCAAGCTTCATCGTTTTAGCGGAAGCTTCTATTTTCTTATGTATTGACATCAACTTCATGACACAGTCAGAACTTATTTCCCAATACCCGTAGCAGCCAGGTTTTGTCTCTGTAAGACCTCCAGACTCAAAACTGATTTCAAACATGGCTATGGCCTGCAGAGGAACAACAGAGGAAAGTTAAACATAACAAAAGACCAGTAAATGTCAACTCTGATGACGATGACGATGATAATGATCGACAACACCATTTTTGCACAATTGTGTTTGGATATACACACACACAGTCTACAGTTTTGTTATTTTCCATTTAATATTACCCAAAAGTCCTAAAATTGATTATTTCTTTTAATTTCCACTTGTCATTTCTACCCTTCTACCCCCAAGGGAGAAGTAAATACTGCCTCTTGGATGGTAGTATTCACCCTCATAACTCACCAAGGCCACCTTGCACTGCAACCCAAAGGCCTCCCAGAATGGCAGTGCTCTCATGCTTGGGAATCTGTTGCTTACCTAGGAGAACTACAGACAGAATTTTTTTTTTCCCTCTTAGGAAAGTTGGCAGAAACTACGTTGCTATAACAGGTCAGAGTCTCCAAGAACAGCATTCTCAATACCTCATTTGGGTCGGGGTGTGTTGACTTAAGTGTCTGGGAGTAATCTTGGGGGAACTTGATGTCCTCTTTTTAACAAAAAGGGACTGTTTTGAGCCATGAAGTAGTTTCAGAAAACAAATTATAAGTTATCTACCCTATATGTTTCATTGTTGTTTGTTGTTTGTTTTTTTGCTTTTTTAAAAAAGCATATGCAAAGTCAAGTAGGGAAATATATCAACAAAATATCTCACAGCTCCCTTTGTATTTGCAGATCCTAGTACAGTGCACATGATAGGCATCCAATACATTATATTCAATATGAGTTAATGAAAGAATCTCATGAGATACTAACATTAGATATTCACAAGGGTAAAAAGATAAATAAAGGTATTTTTATGATGAATTTGGACTTCAAACCATGGGCCGGTCTTCAGAGTGGGTGAAGGTGAACTTTATTGAGAAACAAATAGTCCATGTGTTTTAGAAACTTGAATTCATGTGGCATCCTAGAAGTCAGAACAGGGACAGGATTCTGAGTTAATTAGGGCATGACCAGAAGCACTCAAAGACTTCCTGTTTAAGGTATATATAATAAATCTGGGAAAATCCACCCAGTAGAGGGGGCTATAGGCTTAAGAGTTTTACCTACCATGTTATGCAAATAGGGCAAATCTTAAAATTCCATTTGTAGGTATATACCTGGGAAATGCTTGCTATAGCAAGAGATGTATCAAATATATCTGTTATCAAATATATCTGTTCATCAAATATATCTATATCTATTTAGTTACTCATCTACTTTATACTTTTATTATATAAAAAATATAAATATTAAATTTCTGAATTGGGGCTTGGGTGTGGAAAGTAGATAAAGGGAAGGTTGTATGTAACCCCAGGAACTGATATGGGAAGAAAGATGAAGGAATAGGAAAGAGGCGCCAGCCCGGTGGTGCACTGCTACAGTGCGCCGCTTGGGAGCGTGGTGGCGCTCCCGCTGAGGGTTCGGATCCCACATACAGACCAGTTCCCGCTCACTGGCTGAGTGAGGTGTGGGCCCAGCACCGAGGGTTGCGATCCCGTTGCCGGTCCCGGTCCGGTACGGGCGTGACACTGAGGGTTGCGATCCGTTGCCGGACACGAAAAAAGACAAAAAGGAAAAAAAAATACACAAGGAATAGGAAAGAAATATTTGATGTACTTTTCCAAAAGCTTGAAAAATTCTGGAATTTCACAGGAAGCTCAAAAATCATTAGAGTCATTTATTACAACATGGGTAGAATTAAAGAACATTATGCAAAGTGAAATAAGCCAAACAGGAAAAAAAGATACTGTGTGTTCTCATGTATACGTGGAATCTAAAACAACTGAACTCATAGAAGCAGAGAGCAGAATGGTGGTGACCAGAGGCTGGGGGTGAGGGAAAATTGAGAGATAATTAAAAAATATAAGGCTGTAGTTAGATAGGAGGAATAAGTTCTGTTTATTTTGTTTGTTTGTTTGTTTTGTTTTGTTTTGTTTGCATTGGGGGTTTTTTTGCTGTTTTTTTTAGCATGGTGAATATAGCTAATAATTGAGTACTATATATTTCCATATAGCTAAGAGAGTAAATCTCAGATGGTCTCATCACAAAAAGTGTCAAATATTTGAGGTGATACATAGGTTGATTAGCTTGATTTAATCATCCTACATTGTATTAAAAATTAATAACATCACTTTGTACCCTACAAATATATACAACTATAATTTGTCAATATATAATAATAATTATAAAATTACAGTGAGTCAGTTTTCTTGGTCCTTGTGGGATTGCTAGCAAGCTCACGTTGCACTTGGAAAGTTTTGACTTACTATGCAAGGCATTTCCTGAGGTTGGGGAAGAGTGAGGTGGTGGTTAATATGCATATCAATTTCCAAAAATCTGGTACTTGTAAGTGCCATGCAGGTTGTTCTGAAGATAACCTAAGGGACCCCGGGAAAAATATTAAGGCTGGTGATGAAGTATCTAGCACACAAGGGATCAAGACTCTAAACAAATAAGGAGAGAAAAGGGACTTATCAAGAACAATGATTGGCAAGACACTTGAAGTGAGTTCTGAAAGCTGATTTTTAGTGGAACGGATACTTTTAGTTGTAGCAATCAACTAACTGTCTTCTGGTCCACACAAAAATGGAGCCATTAATCCCAGTTCACTAAAGATGCAGAAAACAAAACTTAAGTCTAGCTCATAGGAAAGTCATTAACAGTTACCATAATGATGGGGAAATGTCCCTTTCTTCTCCTGTCAAGAACACAATAGGGCACTATAGCCAGTGAAGCCCCAGAGTCCAGTAAGAGTAGGGTTTGGAGATGTGCCACCTCTTGCTAGACCTTGAGATGCAGTAAGGGGTAAACCCAGAAAGTGTCACAATGGAGACCAACTGAGCAGTTCTAATTGGACCATTTTAATAGCCCCCAATGAGATTGTGTAAGGGCCCAGCAATCTTCCACTGCAGGAGAGAATTTTTAAGTACAGTGGTAGTAGCTTAGAGCTAAATAGATTCCAATCACCCTCAGTGTTATTATTCATACTTTTAAAAAGAAATTCTCCCCAGGACACATCGAACTAAAATAAAATGTGCAAAAATGGTACATTGTTTTCTTGCAGGTTCGTGGGTTGCCTTTGCAAGTAAAGACATATTGCCAGTTGACTCTAAACTTCCCACAGGGGATGTGGCTATTTCAAAATATTTTCAGTGGGTTCTTCATAATAAAATAGCAAAAATGTGAGATTTGCAATGACCTTTCCATTTGCCTTTAAGAAATTTCTTGAATTGACCAACTAATAAAATAGGAAACTTATATAACTCAATGTCACTGCTTTCACTGATGTGATAACCACCCCCTGCTTGCTTCCTGCCCCCAGTGTAACACCAGATTTTATAACACCCATTTTAATAAATATCCAGCATTTGGCATATAAATCTATATTATCTTAAACCTTCAATCCTTTAAATATACAGAGAATAGTAACTTCACGTAAGTGATAAATTAATTTTAGAACTAATATAGACACTTTAAAATATTAATAGCTAATGCAATCATTTACAGATTAAAAATTAGGGTAAAGGATATTAGTCAACTTTCCTAAAGTGGTTCAGCATAGCCAGTAATACATTTTAATCTTTTGACTCCAAAGCTTCCATTTTTTAAAGTTAATGAAAGTTTTATCTTAACAGAAAAATAATAGCAATAATAATAATAATGATTTCAAATTTTTCGTTACTCCGCTTTTAAGTGTTTTCAGAAAGTAAAGTCTTTAAAGAAAACCTTTCAACCCAGGCAAAACTTCTGCCTAGGTTAAAATTTATTCAGAATATCACTGGGCCTCTGAAAAGGTTTTTAATGATTTGAGTGAAGATTGCTTAAATTCATGAAGACCAGCAAATAGGAAGGAAAGTAGTCTAATAATTTGGATTACTTAAAAAAATAAGGCTCATGGTGCACTTCAGAAAGACTTAACTTAAAAGAAAGACTAGCTATATATGTCCTTATATCATTAATAGATACCTAGAAGGGCAGGTAGGGGGAAACATTGGGCTTCTACAAGGTTTACCATTGTTTTTCCACAGACCACAGAGTGTGGTAGTGAGGGTAGCTCTACCAGACAGAGCCCAGGATGGAAACAAATTAGACAAAATACCCACATGATGCAGTGCACATGTTTTGCCTTTCTCTGCCCTGGCCCAACGATTGAGTGGGGCTACATGAGCAGTAGGCCTATTCATATTGAAAATAGCTGGCCTTGACCCAGAGGAAGAAAAATGAAGTCTCTTCTACGGGAAGGCAGCAGAAAAACAAAAAGAAATGTTATGCCATATTTGTAGAGGGCATAGCCAAAGTACCCAATGCCATGAGGTGGAGGGTGTGGAGTATGCATAAAGCAAATGTATTTCACAGGGCTTGGTTTTCCAAAGCCTTGCAGTTTCAAATATTGACTTTGCAAAGGACAGGAAATTTTCCCCAGGCTATAGTCTCTGTTGTAAGATAAAGAATTGCAACACAGCAAGGTTGCTGGCTCAAAGACAGACAGATTACTGATTGATATGTAAAGACACTGGGAAATTGCTGTAAGAAGAGAATGTTTGCTAAAATCAAGCATTTGTTAGTGGATTGATTTAATTGCATTATAGAATGTCACCTTTCTTTTCTTACTGAATGTTACCAGCTTCTATTATTAAACTTGTTAAACTGTACTTAGAAAAAACCCCACCTATGTTCTCTTCCTGTAACTTCTTTGTCTGGAGAATAAATGCAGGAAGAGAACTGCAATTTGTGGTTAATTTCCCAGATAGGAGGAATGCCTCTATCTTGAAGGTTCTGGGAGATTAACCCCTTTTGGGGGCTTCTCACTGCTCAGAAGAGATGGGCTTTGAGTAATCTTTGGTGGCTCCATCACCCAGAGGAAAAGGGGTGACAAATCCGTGGTAGGTGAAGCAACAGGAGGGGGTGGGGTAGCACTGAAGGAGGGAAATGCCAGAGAACGTGTAGGAAGCTTCCTTTCTGCCTCTTGTGGTCAGGAACAGAAACCTCTTCCCTTCTTCAGATTTTTTTCCTTCTCTTCTCTTTTTTTCCCCCAATTTATTTAATGTCAAACTAAAGATGGGATATCCACATTCATTATGTATGTATAAGCCCTGAATAATTGTAACTCCCAAATAGTACACAGCATAGCCATTATAGACACTTCATTTATTCATACCAACAGGGCTCCAAGGTAATAACAGTGGGCTGTAGCTGAAAGAGTTGCAGGATGCAAATTCTGTCTGAAAGAATGATTTCTTAGGGAAGCACAAAGACAACAGAGGAGACAACAAGAAGGACACTAGACAACGTTGAAGCCTTTGGCACCTACAGCTAGAAAACATTAAACATAGTATAGCTCTTAGCCATGTTAACATAAAACCACATACTAAATGCCTAGAAATACATCTAAGTTCTTATTACATAATACATCATGTCCAGCTTTAAACAAAAAATTACAAGTCACACAAAGAGGCTAAATAAGTAAATAAATACATTTATAGTCAAAGTAAGCAGCAGAACCACACTGAGATATGATGCAGATTTGGGGATTATTAGATGAAGAATTTAAGAGAAGTGTAGTTCATATTTTAAGAGCTCTCATGGAAAATATAGTCAACAAGTAAGAAAAGATGAGTAAACCATGCAGAGCGATGAAAGCGCTAAGAGCATATCAAAAAGGAAAGCTAGTATAAGAAACACTGTAACAGGAATAAAGAATGCCTTTGATAGACTCATCAGTATAATGAACACTGAGAAAAGAATTAGTGAACATAAAGATAGGCCAATAGAAACTTCCCAAGACAAAATGCAAATAGAAAACAACAACAACAACAACAACAACAATAATAATAATAATAATAATAGTAATAATAGTAATAATTTTTAAAAAACCAGAATACCTCAAAGTGTAGGATAAGTTTTTAAAATGTAAAATAGGGCAAGGTGCAGCAGGTTCCATCATGGCGTCAATGCAGTTGTCTCTTACTCTGCTCGTTGAGTGAAGAAAATCCGCCGGCATCGCCTGAGCCCCGCTCCCGAGAAGGGCGCCGCTTCCCCCAGGAGGGGGATAAAGACCCCCCGCCGCCGGCCCATGAGGATGTTGCCGTGAAAGGCTCAGCGGCTGCAGCGGGAACTGGACCGGCACCAGAGCGGCGGCAGCGGCGGCGGCGGCGGCGGCAGCGGGGGCTCCTCCTCACCCGAACATCGGGGTCCTCCAGACCCCGGCGCCCCCACGGACTTTTTTAGTAAATTTCCCGTTTGAAACAGAACAGCCGGTTTCCAAGGA
>NW_007726237.1:1040841-1041650 GCF_000696425.1 Galeopterus variegatus
CGGCGGCGGCGGCGGCGGCAGCAGAAGCGGCAGCGGTGCTGCCTCCTCACCCGGCGGCGGCAGCAGCGGCGGCGGCGGGGGCTCCTCCTCACCCGAACATCGGGGTCCTACAGACCCAGGCGCCCCCACGGACTTTGTTGGTAAATTTCCTGTTTGAAACTGATCAGCCGGTTTCCAAGGAAAGATGGCGACGGGTCTGAGCGGCCTGCCAGGAGACAGCGCGATCCTGTGAGCTGTTTGCTGTGATACCAGAGTATTGTTTGCATTTCGCAGAGCAACAAAAGGCGAATAATTCTTTCAATAACTATCCTACATTGACAAACAAGTGGCAGCAGGTTCGAGGCTTTGGGGCCGACACAGAGGAGGACTCCTGAGAGCGCTCAAGCCCGGCTGCGGGAACGAGCGATCAGCCCAGTCATCAAAGGCCAGGAAAGCCAGCAAAGGACTCCACAGAGGCGGAGTTAAGCGCGCCAGACTGCCCCAGATCAGCGACCTCTGTAAGTCACCCCCACCCCAGCCCCACTTGCGGGGCGAAGCCCGACTGCTCCCCGCACGCCCGGCCCCCGCCCACCACCCCAGGCTGGGCGCTCACAGCAAAGCTGCCTCCATTTTCTCGGGTGGGGGTGGAGAAGGCCGGCTTAGGGAGGGCAGGACAGCCATCTCTGTTAGGCGTGACTCCTCACTGAGACGTGCTGTTTGCTTGCCTAGACACGGGGCCCCCCGGGGCGGGTGGACTGGCCTACAATCCCACTCTCCCCGCGGATCTCTGACGGGGCTGGTAGCGTGGGGAGCCCCCGGCCAGCGTCGGG
>NW_007726238.1:0-94162 GCF_000696425.1 Galeopterus variegatus
TGTACTTTCTTGGTTTTTTGCATTTCTGGTATCTTTTTTTGGATGTTTATTCATTTTGGCAAGGAGTTTCACTGTGCACAGTTTTGACCCTCTTGGCTAACTAAGGTATGTCTGTGTTTGTCACTTTGGTATGACTACCTCTGTGACAGCTCAGTTGACCTCTAGTGTCTTGTGTGTGTGTTTGCCTCGGGTCTTGGGCCTCTCCAGGAAGCCTCCTCTCTGGTCAGCTTAGACTCTACTAAGCTGCTGGATCTCGGGATGGTACTGCAGGGTGTGTGGTCTCTTTTGAGCTTCCACTTCCCATGTAGGAGTTCTCCCTGTTCTGTGTGTTCTGGCCCTGGCTGCTGGATCCCGCCCTGCCGGCCCCACAGGGTATGTGTGTTCTGCCGATTCTCCACCTCGCTATCCGGGCATTTCCCCACTCTGTGTGCACTAGGTGGGGCTGTTGGACCTTGCAGAGGTGGCCCACAGGATGTGTATTTTTTTTGCCGAGACTCCGCCTCCTTTGCTGGACCCCTCCCCACTCTGTGCACTCAGTACAGGGCTGGGGCATGTCTTCTGCAATCCTTGTCTATCAGCTGGGACTTCAAGCCCTTGCTCGGCCCCGCCCCGCCCAGGAAGACTTTCAGGTTTCTACAAGGGACACTCTGGGTGCTTTTGTGGCCCTGGATAAGGCTTTCTCTGGGCTTCTCACCTTCCTAGCATACATTATACGAAGTTATACGAATCAGAACCATACTAGTAAGTTTGCTGAAGGACTCATTCTTCCATAGTACTCACTTTTTCTTTAGATGTGTGACCTTGACGCTTAATCTCTCAACTCGGGCGCCCGCCGGCAGTCAGCTCTCCTGCAGGTTCAAGTGAGCTCGGGAGTGCTCCGGCCACACCTCTCCCAACCAGAAATCAGTTTGGGGTTCTTCCAAACTGATGGCCACAGAGATGGTATCTGCCTCCCGGAAACAGGAAGTTTACCTGGGGCCAAAACCCAGGGTGTGGTGGAGTGACAATCTGGCCAGGCTCCTCTTCCCTGCCCTCGTGATGCTGGCCAGGGGCTCCCCACGCCACCAGCCCCACCAGAGATCCACGGGGGGAGTGGGATTGGAGGCCTGTCCGCAGGCCCTGGGGGGCCCCATGCCGAGGCACGCAAGTGGCACAGCTCAGTGAGGAGCCGCGCCAAGCGAGGAGGGCAGGCCTGGTCGATCCGAGCCGGCCGGCTCCGCCCCCACCCGAGAAAATGGAGGCAGTGCTGGTGCTGGTGCCTAGCCTGGTGTGGTAGGCAGGAGCCGGGTGGGTGTCTGCCCCTCAAGTGGGGCCGGGCTGGGGGGTCACTCACAGAGCTCACAGAGCTGGGCTGGTCAGGCGCCTTCCTCTCCATTTCCGCGTCGTCACTGCCATCTTTCTTGGCCTTTGTTGCCTCGGGCTGCTCACTCGGTCCCGCGGCGTGGCTCGGGTGCTCTCAGGAATCTTCTTTTGTGTCGGCCCTAAAACCTCGAATCTGTAGTTGCTTTTTTGTTGTTGTAGATTAGTTGATCAATGATTTATTCATTTTTTGTTGCTCTTGGAAATGCAAATAGTACTCTGGCAGCACAGCGCTCACTTCTCAGGCTCTTGCTGTCTTCTGGCCAAGATCCATTTATCTTTCATGGTGTTCTTGAAACTTCAACTTCTATAGGGTTATCTCAGCCAAAGTTAACCATTCATCCTGCATGTACCCAGAGTTTAAGTTCAAACCTGTATTACAGTGTCCACCACATTCCGCTTTTCTATTTCTGTTCTTTCCTATGTCAATATCTCTTTCTATTCCTGTGTAAATATTTCCTGAAGGTCATTGTAGACAACCTAAGGGTAGGTGCCATGTCTTAATTGGTTTTATGCTCCTTAAAGGACCATACAATGTGTTTTACACTTCAAGCACACTCAGTAAATGCTTACAGAGTTAAATTGAATTATATTGAAACTGTTCATTTGAGCTCTGGAAATATTTTTCTATTGATGCTAAAGTGTCTTTGATGAGTATGGACTCAGAGCAGACAGAAACTTTATATAATTTAAAAGTGATGTGGAATCCTTTATACTGAGGCTAATATTTCCACTTCATCAATGGGTGTCTATAATATGGCTGAAGACGCAATGGTCCTGGAGGTCTCAGTAGCACTGTTCTAGTTTTAATAGTCAGTACCTGAACAATTGCATTCTTGCTAAACTAAATGAGACTGCTGGATTGTAAACTCCAAGAGGAAGAGGTATGTGTGTCTTGATTACCACAAATCCCCAATTCTTAGAACTGTGACTGGACAGAGTAAATGCTCAATTCATATTGATGTGGTTTGACATTAGTTAAATGTAGAACTACCTTAAATCTTTTGAGAAGTACACGGTCTATCATTAAATAAGTCAAATGGTGAATTAAACAAGAATGGTTATCTAAAATATGCCATTTAACTGGTAACTTTTCCCTCCAAGCTGGCATCATAGATTATTTTAATTTGCAGGGTATATATTCAATTTTGTTTTTGTGTTATTGTCAAATGTAAAAACAAACAAGAACAGAACATATTCATTTATTTGCATAATTGTAATAACACTGATTTTATGACTGTGACTTTCTCTTTGCCCATCTCCTATCTATAATCTTTCTGAAGCTGGCCTCTCAGTATAAATCCTTATCTGAAACCCACACTTCACCACCAGCTACCTTAGTAGTGAGTGTGGCAGCACCATTTCTAGTTGTGGAACTGACAGAATCCTAAGAGATAACCAGAGGCATCAGTCACTTCCCATGATTTATAAAAATAGGCTTTTGACCAGGAATTTGCCTGAAGCCCAGAACTACTGGGTGAGGGCATAAGAGTAATAAGTCATTTTAATTGAAATGAGGTGTTTCCATTATAAAGAAAATATCTACACTGGAAAACACCTATACTGGAAAATACCTTTCTGGGATTTATGAGTAACATGATTTTCTCTCTGACAAAACAATATAGCTGTGATTCAAAATTCCATTCTCCTGATGGAGTGACCACTGTTATCTGTTCACTGGGGAACGTTTCACCACCTTGTCTCAAGAGTGAATGGGAGGAAAAGCAAGACTGAGGGAGAATAAACAGAAAAGAACAGAAAGATGTATTTCTGGTCTAAGAATTGCTGTCCTCTTTTTTCTTGTTATCTTGAAGTTTTTGTGAATGCTCATAAATAAGCAGGTTTACTAAAAAATTTTACAGAGTAGGTTAATACAATGAATTCATTTGAAACACCAGGAAACATGGAATAGCAAAAGGATTTCTCTCCTTGCCCTTTTAGTTTGATATGTGCTTCCCTGGCAGGTGGTAGCATACTGCCTGGAGCAATTGTCTTTGAAACCATCTTAGGGGAGCTTGTAGGTCTTTATCAGCTGGACATAGTCACAGGAGCCAGAAGAAGTGAAAACAGAACTTCTTCCAAGTCACTGGAAGCCCCTCAGGAGTCCTTGGTAACAAATAGGAAATAGCAGAGCTAGAAAGTGGATTTCTTTTAAAGACAACACTCTAGGAGTCATTAAGAGTTTCCATTTTCAAACTCTGTCATAAAATGACTTTTTTTCCCCAGAGCATCCTATATTAATTACCTACTTTGTCATCAACTGTGATAAGGTTAAGTCAGATGTTTGCATTTTGTAATACTTAGAAAAGTCATTTCTTTTGTCAAATGCTCTGAAACAAAAAGCTACTCCTAATGCTAGAGAATGTGTGATGGAAACCTGCCCTCTAAGATTTTAATTCATAATTGCTTAATTAAAAAGGTTGACATACCTACACTTCTAGAATCAGAACTTATAGATTTTCTGATAATATTTTTTAATCTTCTTGTTTGTTTAGCTCATATCTGATTTTCTTTCCTTTTTCTCTGTGCTCACAGAGTATCCATATGTCCGGGAAGCTTATGAGAGAAGATGATATGAGAATGATTCTGGACATGAACCTATGTATGAACATTCTTTCAACATGAACCTTAAAGATTTTAGTTTTCTTTCTTTTTTTTTCTTCTTCCAACTTTTGGTGTTGTATTACCTTTAACAGAATTGTCCCATTGTCCTCGGCTTACATATGCCACCACCCCCTCCATATCTTGCCACCTCCTTCACCCTACAGAGTCTGCTGCCTCTATCATCTTTCTGTGGTGCTGAATGTATATAGCTTCTGAAACACTTTGGAATGAAAGGTGATATGAAATTGTAAAGTGTTTTTATCAAAGAGTTCTGCCAATATGTCTCAATCCTGACGCGCAACACCTCTTCTATTTCAGTGTTGTGACGGGAACACAGCTGGTCCCGAGGAGGCACCACACTCAGACAAGCATGTGAGATTGCATTTGTCCCTCCTGGCGAGCCCCAACCTTTAGAGCATCTACTACTTTAAACAATTAAACAATTGTGGGCAAGGCATGGAAGGAAGGTTATTTGTGCCTTGTTACCTAGAGTGTGGTCTGTGACATCACCTGGGAGCTCGTTAGAAATACAGAACCTCAGGCCCTGCCTAAGGCTTTCTCTATCAAAACCTGCATTTTAATAAGCTCTCCAGCTGTTTTGTGCACACATCACTAGTACAGTGGACATATGCTATTTTTGTCTGCTGTGCATTTCTTAGTCCGGTAAACACGCATCCCACCCCTTCTTACAAGATCTGTTCCTTTCTCCCTCCAATCATTTGATTCTGATGGGGCCTCAATCACAGGGTCTTAACTTTTTGGCCACAGAGGTAGGCACACAATTCAGGTCTGGACATTCAGGCTAAAATGATTGGTCCAGAGGTAGCCACATGGGACCCAAGTGGGCTAGTCAGGGTCCTACTTTGTGTTTCTTCATACTGAAGTAGAAGAGAGAAATCTTTTCTCTCTGGAGTCATAAGCCCGGGCAGAAATAAATATGGAATTATCAAAGGCTATTTTCCCAGCCAAGTGGAGAATACCTATTTACCATATGTGAGAGAGATAGAGAAAAACACCAAAAGAGAAGCAGAGACCATCTGCTACCTGATCTGGTACCTGATCACCACCTGAGGTTTGGTTATAGGAGCTCATGTCCTTTCTGCTTCAATTAGTTTGAGTCAGGTTTAAATGAAAGAATGAATATGGAACACCTAGCATGGTGACTGATATACAGAAATTGTTTGGTAAATATTATCTACTATCATGTTTATTATTACTATTATTACTATTACTACCTCACATGCTCCTTTGATAAAGTAGGCTGCTCTAAGCCAGTAATCTGAATACTACTTTTCCCTTTTGAGTCTCAATAATTGGCTTGAGTTCAGCAATGTAAATTTAACTAGTTTTTTTCTGGTGACCCTAATTTTCTCCTTAGTGAGAAAGTAACAAATGTTTTTAAGGCTGGACAAAAGCTCTAGGTGGATAGAAGGGCAAGTATTTATCCCGTTTCCCTACTAGAGAAAGTAGAAAGGGCCAGAGCTCCCGTGGAATGAAATTTCTTTCCCAAACTGACATTATCTCAACTTCAATGGCAGCCACCACCAAGAGTGTCAACTCCCCTTAGCTATTCCTCCTTTAGGTCCATTCTCTCACTCTGTAGTAGTCACTGGCCATGGGTGTGGATAGCAAGTCCCAGCTATAACATATGTTGACTCTTTTCTTGGTGTCTTGGGCCCCTGGGACCATTCTCAAATGTTCTGTTTGTCTCAGTGGCTGGAAACTTCAGTGTTTGTTTTCTCTAATCTGCTCACAAGGGAATCCTCCTTGACTATGGGGTTATCAAGCTTTTCAAAGCAACAGCTCCTTTAAGGAAATTGTCCAAAGCCCTCTATCTTGCCTTAAACAAGTAAACTTAGGTGACACCATATTTCTGATTGTCACTTCAATTCCTTTCTATGTTTCTTTGAGGTGGGCATAAATACACTGACACTTTTGGTGTGTTAGGCCACATCTTCCCCAAGGTGCCCTCTCAGACTACTTTAGAGTTTTTCAGCCAAAGTCGAATTTTTGAACACTTGAAAATATCCTGAGTCTCTTTATCTGTCTCTCCATAGGGCAATGGTGACATCTTGGTAAGTCAAATAAGTAGCTTCCTAAGGAAGAAATTAGGTTAAAGTTTGATATTTAATGCTGCACTTCCCTGTGTCAGAATAAAACTTGATTTCAAAATAATGATCCTAAAGATAGTGGAAAATGTCTTCTAAATCAATGAAGACTAATTAAAATTTTCTCAGAATTATTATATTATTTTGTATATTTAATTATGTGATTGGTAACCTGTGTAGGGTAATGATGATTCTGTTTTTGCTTTAACTTTATGCACATGTATTGAATGAATAGCTTGTGTGATGCTCAGTGCTATAGAAGATACAAAATTGGGTAAATCTTAATTCTTCCCTTCGTATGTTTAAAAGTTTAAAATATTTTGACATCTAACCATGTCAGATCAGAGAAAACTTACTATAGTATTTACCTACTACTCTGATGTTGGGGTGGCAACATAAGAGACACTCATAATGACTTTTATTTTATTTATTTATTTATTTTTAATTTTTATTGAGTCATAATTGATTATACATATTTTGGGGGTTCAACATTGACATATGTTGATCAAATCAATATTATTGGCATATATATTGTTAAAAATCATAAATTTCTTTATGCCCCTTGTCCAATCTTTCCCCATCCCCCTCTACCTCCCCCCTCCCACCTCTGATAACCCTAGATTTCTTCTCTCCCTCTGAAAGAGTAATGATTATTCTGTTGATTTGTTGCCTAGATGATCTGTTCAATGCTGAGAGGTGTGATCAGGTCCCCCAGTATTATCATGAAGCAGATGCTTCTTCTGTCACTCTGGAATGGGCTTTGTGTGAGAGACATCCTCTTCTTTTCTTTGGTCTCTGCTGGTGACTCTCCCTGTGTCAATGCACTCAGTGGCTGGTGGACCATCTGCATGGTGGTTGTGATGTCTAGCCACTTTCACAGCAGCTGTGGTTACTGTGGAGATTGTGGTGGGCCACCCACATTGAGGTGATGTTTTGTCATGCTCTTTGGCACTGGTGGTGTGCCTGGTTGGGGGGGGTGGTCATGATGACTTTTAAATAATACTCCTTGGACTTACTACTTCCTCTCCTATCATTAGCATTCTGGGAGCCTATGGCACATAGGTTTTATTTATATGGTAGTTCTTTTGAACTGAAAGTGCAACTGGGGAATTATAAAATTGAAGAGCTATTTTCTCCACGGGAATTCTATGTGGTAAATAATTTGCATGTGGTGTGTGAGTAGTATATATATTATTAACTTACTGTTAACCAAAATAGATGGAACCAGAACAGGATATAGTGCAGTTTTTCTCAAACTTTTCTCATTATTGTTCCATTAAGTAGAAAAATGAAATTAAATTTAAATTCTTCCCAAGGAGGGACGTTAAATATTAAGAAATAAAATTTTTGTCAGGCAGAGTTGGGCTTTGTAGGGCCACAAACCATGGTATCATCTAAGAATTTTTTGACTTCTGAGAACTAATTTTCACTTCCTTGGAAGGATATTGCCCTCACTGAAAACCTTTGGTGTAGTGGAAATAGTAGGTCTTTTAGAGTCAGAGAGACTTGAGTTCAACTACCAGCTCCACCAATTATTAATGGGTAGCTTTGGGTAAACAGATTAAACTTTCTGATCTTCAGTTTTCCTGTCTGTGAGGTGGAAATAATAATACCTATCTAACAGGAATGTTGTGAGGGTTGGATATAATGTCGGTTAAGTTCCTGGTGCTTTAGTAAGTGATAACAATCATTGGTAATGTTAACTAATCTGAATATCATTCCCTGACCATGTCAGATAATGATGGGATACTGTAAGTATTTATCCAATGCATGCAGAGTGATATAGGAATTAATATTTCTATAGACCAGAGGTTTTCAAACTTAGTTGTACATTAGAATCATCTGAGGATCTAGTAAAAATTTGCAAGCCCAGACCAAATTGGGACCAATTAATTCACAATTTCTGGGGTAAAACATAGGCATCAGTATTTTTTGAAGCTCCCAGGTGGCTCCAAATGTGAAGACAAGTTTGAGAATCACTACTCTAGAGAGTCAGTCTCACGTCTGGAGATAGCTGTAGTTGTTCATCTCAAGGACATGTTACCTGAGATTTAAAAATAAAATATCATAGAGTACTTGGAGGAACAGCAGTTATTTTGAGTTATTCCAGCACTGAATAAGTTGCCATCAGATAAATACCTTTTATAAAAACTAAGGATATAAAGATATATTTTAATAAAGGATAACTTTATACAAGTAGTTCTTTCCTTCGTTTTTACTATTACAGAAAACCATCAGAAAGCAAGCACACAGGGCCACAGCCTTTGTGACATGTGGTATTTCTCTTCGAGAAGGGAAAGGCATATTTTCCAACTTGAAACATACCAGAGCCTAGACAGCATGTCACAGCTGAGAAGTAGGCTTATGATATGATTTTCCTTTCATTGACAAACATGTCACATGTCACAAAAGACCGTGGCTTAACTGTAACTGACTGGCATTGACCAGGTGAAGGGGAATTTTCAATCCTGATAAGAGTAGAAATAAATGCTCTATTTTGCATGTCATATACAGCATGTGAAACTATACTTGGTGTTCCATGATTTGGTTTCCAGAGCTTCAGATAGAGATGCTTGTCCATGGAGTAATAATTTAATTTCATCATTGGGTTGATGCTGTGCTAAAAGAGGAATGTCAGCAGGACCTATTACAAAATGGATGTCTAAGATGAGATATGTAGCAGACAAAAATGTTTGCTTGGACTCCCTACATAGCCGTCATTATGGATGACATGCTTGTTCATGCAGGGGAAAAACAGCTTTAAACTCAGGCCTGTGAAGATAAATAAGCAATAAAATGAATAAGATATGATTTCAGAAATATAAAAATATTTGAGATATAAGATGTGTTTTTGATGAATAGCATATAAGATAAACTTTTGCCTGTGATAGAAAGTAATTCATCAGTGAACAAAAGCCTGAGGTCTAGAGTGATTATCCGGTTCATATCATTACTTAGTTTTGATTTTTGATGAAGTTTAGGGATGCTCACAGGTTAGAACTGGAGGGGAACCCTTTAAAACTAACCCACAGAGCTAGTGTAAGAAATGATCAATGGGAGGTCCTGACCCAGGATACTGCAGAAAGGATAAGAGAGAATGATAGAAATCATTTTCTATATGGATTTACCACAATTCTATTACTGTCTTCCTAGGTAGTGACTCAATTCTGGTATTAACACAAAGACATGTTTGTAAACCAAATCCAAAAAAACGCCTTATTAATAGTGGTAAAAATTAGTTTGAGTAATAGGGAAGTATTTCTATTACTTGAGAAATTTTGATTCCAGGAAATTAAAGATCTGGTTTTAGTGCATGCAGAATGGACAGTTCAAATAAAGAACAATCTTCCAACCAGATCAACTCCTTCAGATAAATATAAAGTATGCAAAATTTCGAATATAAACTATTCAGTTTGGGTTTAGGGACAAAAACTAAACATAGAAAATATAAATCTATTATGTTGTCAATTTATTCTTTCTCTACTTGTTTATTCATTTATTTATTTTTTGAAACATAATTGATTATTCATATATGCGAGGTACAGTGTTGAATATTAATACCTGTGTGCGATATGTGGTGATCAAATCAGGATAATTAGTGTATTTATCATTACACAGTGTATTCATTTTTTGTGGCCCTTTACCAATTTTTCGCTAACTCGCCATCTCCTTTTTCCTCCTCTGGTGGCCTCAGTTTCGTTCTCTCCTTTTGAAAGTTCAGAGAATTATTGTGACTGTTGTATCTTTCTTTCTTTTAAAAATCTATTTGTTTATTTCTTTATTTTAAGCTTGTTTTGAAATTACATCCTCATTTTAATTTGTTTCTAACATTTACATTGAATTTTATACTTAGGTAACCAATTTTCTTCTTATAATTTTCCTTACCAATAATTTTAGATTTTAAAACTCATTATTTTATTGTTTATTCTCTTGCTGGTTGGATAGCTAAAGGCCATGCCATTTGAAATTATTGAGCATCTGCAGTTTCTGGGCACTTGCATACTTTCCATTAATTGCCAATTGTTTCGAAAGATCTTTCCATGTATGAAAGCCTTTACTATTTGCAATGAGCAGTGTTCATTGCCTTTTGTGGATGAAATTTCCTGAAATAGATGAAAATTATTAATTTAGTTACCAGAAAAATTAATTAGCCTTAATCATAGAAATTGTCACATATAGAAGCTAAAGCAGTTTGTAACGTTTTACCACATGCAAAAGATATTGGAACAGAAAATAACTTGGGTCTCTAACCCAAGAGTAAGAAGTTTTCATTATTTAAAAATAAAATGTATCAGCTCTGATCCATTGTAATCCTATTTTCAGTTTAGCTAAAGGTAACATTTTCCCATATAAAATCCTTAATTACTTATAATTAAAATGAAGTATTAGCAGACTCATTTGTAAATGAAGCAGATGTCCTTATATCTTTTAAATTTAATTCATTCTGCCCAGGAGTTAAAACTCAGCAAATGCATTGACACTTCATGGAAAAGCATGGTACCAATTCAAATAATTAATGAATTTGCTGAAATGACTAAGATGGTGTGAATTTTCAGGAAGAGTTGTTGGTCATACTAGTTCTCTCTCTTGCAAGGGTATGAGTTTACCAAGATGAGCACAATATATCACTTTTAATTTTTTTTAAAAAGGTTATAGACCTTGTTCATTCATTGGTCATTTGTATAGCATATGTTTATGGAGCATCTATTATTTGCCATTTCCAATTTTGAGGTGTTCAGTAAATGTCTTAACTCATTTGAAGTAAAACAAATACACACGGACACACACTAATACAAAAGCAAACACATTCAAACACACACACGGATTTTCCCCTTGAAGCGTGCGGTAACTGGAAAAGAGAACCTGTTTAGAAGCAGGGTCTTGAGGATGCACTGTGGGTTGTGGAATCTGTGTAAAAGAAAAATAACTGTTAGGGGTATAATTTAATTTGATTTGCCCTTTTATTTCCTTCTAAGTTTTATAAAAATGTCTCCCCAGTAGTAACAAATACTGAGAAGAAAAGAGAGAAATGACAGGAAGTGCTTTTCTGATAGTGTGAGATACCTAATGTTCAGTTACTGAAAAATCTCTCCTTTGCTCCTAAGAAAGGATTTTCTCAGAACAGAAGGGGTTATAGTGATTCAATAGATGCAGAATTAACTTAAACAAGCAATGATAATGATGCTTTGTATGTAAAACATAAAAAGTACAAACAACTGCCCTTTGAAAGAATATTATAAACTTCCCCATGTCTCTATATTTTAAAAAAATTATGTAAGTATAGCAAGGGATTTAGTTTCCTAGCACTTCAAGTAGGGCACTTCTGGACTGACCTATCCTCATCAATTAACACCCTAGATGACGATCAAGTTCCTGTTTCTTGTGGTTCTGTTAGGAAAGGAAAGAAGACAAATATAATAATACTTTGCCTGATGAAAAAATGAACCTAGAAAGGATATGAGGATTAATTCTTATAGTGTTTTTTAATTATTTAGGAACAACATTGTTTTCTGGCTTGTATTAAGAATGTAAGTTCTAAAATTCTTCCATCTCATTGGTTAGGTGCTTGAGGTGGCATAGTTAGAGCTCTGAAAGAATTTTTATTTATCTAAGGTTTGCTCAGAAGTAAAGAGGTTTTAACAAGAAGAACTGACTGTGTCAGAAAGAAGCAGCTGGTGTGGGGGTGTCACCCGCATGGAAATTGGGGCTAAGGACTCATCAGGTCAAAAGCAAGGCGGCTTTGGGGAGAGATGAGACCTTGATTCAATGTCATTAATATTTTCAAGTGTGCACCAGAACCCCATGAACAGAGATTCACTTTCTGAGGCTATTTTAATGAAGCAGTGCTTCTTTTCTTGAGTGTGTAGGTTGGTGAAGCAAGACATCCAGGAAGTGTGAACCAGTCTAAGCCAGTTCAGGTCAGGCATAAGGCTGACATGTAGAATCACTTTAAAGTATGAAAACATATAACTTTTAATGTAGAAATGCATCTCAAGAAAAAAGGAGGAAGAGAAAAATCATTTAATCTCCCTCCATCTCGGGACTAGGCACTATCAACTTATTGCTGTATAGCTCTCCAGATTTCTTTCTACATGTATGTGAGCCCATGTGCATGCGTGTATGTATTTTATTTACGGAAGGGGATCATACTCTATATAGCTGTTTGGAGCATACTTTTCCTATTTAAAAATACACTATAAGTATTTTTTACATCAATACAAATCTATTATTAATGACTGCATACTATTCCAACGTATATCCTTCATAAAATGGGATTTTTACTTAATTTCCTGTTTTTGACATTTGAGTCATACATTCTGCCGAAGACTTGTTTTCTTTATTTAAATCAGGGTTTCACAGTCTCAGTGCTATTGGCAGTTTGGGCCAGAGAGTCATTGTTGCGGGGGCTGTTCTGTGCACTGTAGGATATTTAGTACATCCTTGGCCGCTGTGGTGTGAAAAAAATGTGAGAGTTAAAAGTAGGTAGATTTGGTTCCAAATTTTAGCTCTGCCATTTAGTAGCTGTTCAAACTTGGTTAAGTGAATGACAGAGTTAAGTTTAGGAACCATATTTGGTGGAATTTGGGAGGCATTCATGATAATTCTTCATACGTCCAAATTTCTCCTTTACTGGATGATGTGAATTGAACATTTTTTCCCTCCAAAGCTCATGTGGATGGTCAGACCCCAATGTGGCAGTGTTGAAAGGTGGGGCCTTTAGGAGGGGATTGGATCTTGAAGGCCTTGACCTCATAAATGGAATAATCCACTAATGGATTAATGGATTATCATGGGTAATTAATGGGTGGAGTGGTGGTTTTATAAAGAGAGCACATGAAAAAGGCTACTCCTGCTCCTCGCCACATGACTCCCTGCACTACCTCAGGACTCTGCAGAGAGTCCCACAAAGAAGAAGGCCCTTACCAGATGCACCAGAAATGAACAACAAAAAAATGGGCTGATTCACTAGACTGTTGTGGTATCATAGAGTAAATACTCTTGATTCTGCAGTAGAGTAAATACTCTTGATTCTGATGTTGTATCTCCACAAGCCCCCTCACACTGTAGCCTTTGTGGAGGATAGACAACATATTAAGCTTTATATATAACATATATGCTTTTTAGGCCATTCATCTCTCAGTAAATTGTTTGATCAGAGAGTAATACAGTTAGCCTGGGTATGGTTGAGAGACTCAGTGGACAGGTGACATGTCTGGAGGTTTCTTGGGTTGTAAGCATAAGAATTGATCTGGGCAGCCTAAGGAGACAGAAGGAAACTGGGAGGGTTCTTGCAGAGTTAAAGGGAGTCTAGCGAGTAATATGAGGGAAGAGCAGGAGATAGGGTGGCTGTGGGATCTTGTTGACAGGATTTTGTGGTCATTTTTCATGGGGCATTGCCATTAATGTGATTCATCTCCAAGTCTCTGTGTGTCTCAGTTGAGAATTTTAAATTCTAATGAGAGACTGCTGACTGGTTCAGTTTGGGTCAAATGTCTACTTCTAGAACAATCAGAGCCATGTAAAGACATGAGCTCTCATATCCCATGCCTATATTTGTGGCTATTCCCCAAAAGGGGAAAATTTTGTGCTGAGGAGTTATCCTTGAAGTATCTACCACAGAGCAACAAGAGAGTACAGGCTGCCTTGCAGGTGGGAGGCCTGGTCATGAGGGAGGTGGGTCAAGGGTGCCAGCAGAGTTCAAGGACTTTCCCTTGGCCTTTGAGATTCAGGCAAATGGATCTGTCCCTCCACATTAGACTGTAAACTCCCTTATGTTAGGTGCCATGCTGTCTTCTTAACAGCTGTGTGGTGACATCCAAGATAGTTACTGACACTGGGTAGCTGCTCAAATATTTGTGAAAAGATCAATGCATTATCTCTTTTACAAAGTTTTCTCTAACAATTCCCTTGCAATTGAGTTTCCTTTTCTATGTACTCTTTGCACATTTTGTTCATGTCTACCATTTTATATAATCACTGTACATTAAAATTATTTTATTTGTCTGTTGCTTCCACTAGACCTAGAAGGTCAGGGCCATGACTATTCAGCTTTATCCCCAGAACTGCCCTGGTAAAGAAGGAGGATCTTATTACACATTGGTTGACCGAAATGCGTCAGATTTCTGTTTTTGTGATCTATTATACTAGGTTAATGGTTCTTATCATCTGAACTTCATATGTTGAAAATAAATGAACTAATAAATGAACTGACTGTTTTGACTGGTTCTAAATATAAGCCTGTAAAGTACATTAACATATGTTGGAAACAGAAATTGATTTCAAAGACATTTCTTGAAGTAATCTTGGGGATTGATTACAGAAATTATTAAGATTATTGTCGATATGATCAGTATTAATATGAACTTCTATAATGTTGAGAAATTTTGTTTCTGGGAAGTGGCATGAAACAGTAGTACTTAGTCACGGTGCTGTGACACAGATCAAGAGTGAGGTGTGTTATAAGTATCTGTTGCCAAACCCAGTTGAAGTACTGAAGCTTGCAAATAATTTACATTTAAAAATATATTTAGAACAGCCTCGAGCTTATCTCTGTGATAACATCACTCTCACTCTCTCCAATGCTGATACGCCCTTCAGGCGAAGAGAAGTGCAGCATATCTAGTGTCAGAAGTTGTGTTTGGGAATATGTCTTATGTGTGAGGCTCACATGTTGAGAACCACTGCCTTAATAGGGTAACGGGTCAAAAATACAGTCATTGGATGGGTCTTTTAAGTTGTCCACTCAATTTATGTACATCCTATTTTTCTAGGCATTAAATATAAGGGTCCAATAACTTCAACTCAGGAGCTTGAGTAGAAAGATACAACTATCAAAATAATGTGTTGAACTTTTGAAAGAAGGGAACAGAACTGAGGTTACCTTAGTTGGTTGCCTTAGTTGGTCTGAATGTCATCTATTCATCCTTCCCTAATTTTGGTCATGATGTTTTTGCTTGAATCCATGTGAAGTCTGTATTTTTCACTTAAGCTCACCTCTTGGTTAAGATTAAGAAGTCTATTCTCCTAGTCCTAATTTTTATCTTTTCACTTTTTCTTTCTTTCTTTTTTTTTTTTTTTGTCTTTTTCCATGTCCGGCAATGGATCGCAACCCTCAGTGTTGCCCCCGTACCGGACCGGGACCGGCAACGGGATCGCAGCCCTCGGCGTTGCTCCTGCGCCTCACTCAGCCAGTGAGCGGGAACTGGTCTGTATGTGGGATCTGAACCCTCGGCGGGAGCACCACTGCGCTTCCCAAGCGGCGCACTGTAGCAGTGCACCACCGGGCCGGCCCTCTTTTCACTTTTTCTTATTTCTCTTTTTCCTGTCTTTTTGACAATCATGTCATCTATTCCAGTCTAGAAATTTGATAAATTTAATTCTTATCTCTTAACTCTCACAGCCAGCTTGTGTGGTGGTATTCATATGACTCCCATTTAAGTAACTCGCTTTGGCTGTGATGGGTGGAGAAAAGATTCACACTCAGCTTTGTGAAGATCTACAGTCTGCACTCCTAACCTCCTTTCTTTTTCCAATATAATGATAAAGCACCAGGAGGGCTCCTGTGGGAAGAGATTCCTAAGGGATAAATGGTTACCTTTGCTGATATTTGATAAGGGGAACAATTAAAGGTAAATACAGTCACGTACCACATAACAACGTTTTGGTCAATGGCAGACTGCATATGTGACGGTGGTCCCATAAGATTATAATTTCTACACCATATGGCCTAGGTGTGTAGTAGGCTATTACCATCCAGGTTTGTGTGAATATATTCTTGGATGTTTGCACAATGATGAAATCACCTAACAATGCATTTCTCAGAAGGTACATATCCCCATCATTAAGTAAGGCCTAACTATTCCACGACAGGGGTCGGCAAACTTTTCTGTAAAGGGCCAGATGGTAGATATTTAGGCTTTGTGGCCATGTGGTCTCTGTGGCAACCACTCAACTGTGCTGTTGTAGTGTGAAAGTGACCATAGATAGTACATAAGCATGGCTGTTTTCCAATAACACTTTATTTATATTCATTGAAATTTGAGATTTATATAATTTTCACTTGTCATGAAATATTATTATTCTTTCAATTTTTTCTAATCACTGAAGATGAAAAAATTATTCTTTGCATGTTGGCCTGAGCAACTGGGAGGATAGAGCTCCTATTACTGAGAAGGGGGAGACATTGGGAAGGGAAGGTTTGAGACAAGAAATCAGAAGTTTGGGTCAGGACAAGATAAGTGTGAAATGCATGTTAGGCCTGTAAATGGAGATATCAAATAGGCAGCTGGATATATGAGTCTGGAGTTCAAAGCTGCTGTCTGGGCTCCAGATATAAATTTAGAAATTATCAGTGTATAGATGATGTTGCCAGCCAAGTAAATGGATGAGATCATCCAGGGAGTGAGTGTAGCTAGAGGAAAGATGAGGTTCAAAGAGCCGTGTTTTATATGAGTTAGTTGAAACAGCTTGATAGCTTCTGTATTAATCATAGCCAAAAATAAAATTAACGTTAGGCATATTTAAATTATAAAAACATTAACTGCTTTATTATAGTAAAGATCTTTCACTTAGAATGCTGCATATTCAGATGCATCTTTTCTGTAAACAAAATCAACATGTTAAAACATTTAGACTTACCTATTGGAACATCTAAACTAGAGATTTAAGATTTGGTCCAAGTCATTGTTTAAACATTTATATTTTGGTTTGGAAACTACTGGTAGGTGAAAAAAAATTAAGAAAAATAGAAACATTTTCTGAGTAGCTGATTTTTTTCTACTTATGTTTTATAAAATACTTTCTATTGCTAAATTTAAAAAATAAAAAATTTGTACTTATATGTATCTTACTAGATATATATATCTATCTCTATATCTAATCTATATCTATATTATATGTTATCTCTAGTGTCTTGGTAAAGATTCCTAGGAGAAATTCCTCCTGGGCCTAGAGCCTTCTAAGCCAAAAAAAAAAAAAACAAAAAACAAAAACAAAACAAAACAAAACAAAACAAAACAAACAAAACACTATATAATGAGATTTCTTCCTCTTCTGTTTATCAAGCTATTTCCTAAAGTAGTTAAAGCCTATGAGTCTTAGATATAAATCTGGCTGAGGAATTCTTTATCAAACAGGTACTTAAATTTAGACCCCAATACTATCATCAAATGTGGACATATTCATTTTAAAATAAAACATTTTAATTTGTGATATAAATGGCTTGGTGCGTTATTTATTTACTTATTTTTTTGGTGGCTGGCCAGTATGGGAATCTGAACCCTTGACCTTGGTGTTATAACACTGTGCTGTAACTAACCAAGCCAGACCTGGTGGGTTATTTTTGACCTGGGAGCCTCAGACCCTGAGTGTCTGGCTATCAGTGATGAGTGGTCAGCTTGACCCTTAAACACCAAGTCACACTCGTTGCGATGAAGCTGTCTAATTCTTGTTTTCATGGCCACTCCTAATATGAATTTGTACATGTCAGGTGGTCCCATAAGAAGGAGGCAGCAGTGGCCTTCTCTCTGGGATGGCCTAGGCCACATGACACACATCTGCCCAGTCTGTTACCATTGTACCCTCAGGGGATCAGCTAACAGAAATGCTGTCCATCTTCAGGATAGGCAAGAAATGACCCAGCTTTCTTGCGACCCCAAGGTTGTTAGGGCCTCTCCTCCTACCCTACTACAGTGACAATAGATGTTGGACCCCACCTGAAGAGTGAGCATCCATAATTGTCATATCTTCTATTTGGCTTGGGAATTTTGTCTTTCTTTCCCACTGACATTCAGAAGAATGGAAGATGTTTTACCCATACTCTATAGTTCTGTATAAGTCTTCTTATCACGGTCCCTCATTAACCCCATTTATCCAGAGGAAAAATTACTTACTATATCTCCCCTCCTGGTACTTGAAATTAGTCCTTTAATTGACTGATATATAAATTCTTCTTAATAAGCTAGTGGATATGAGGTTGATTTTGTGATCCGTCATTTTACTCATTTGATTATTGTATTAGGTTTATTGCTGCATAACAAATCACTCCAAAACTTCTATGGGACAGGAATTTAGAAGCTGTGAGCTGGATAATTCTCAGTCAGGGTCTTTCCTGAAGTTACATTCAGACATTGGACAGAGCTACAGATATCTGATGGCTTGCCTGGGGCTGGAGGGTCCACTTCCAAAATGGTTCATTCAGTTGGCTTACACATTGGTGTTGGTTGTCACTGGATAGCCTCAGTTTCTTGCCAAGTGGACCTTTCCACAGGGCTACTTGAGTTGTCCTCATGACATGGCAGCTGCCTTCTCAAGGAGCAGGTAATCTAAGACTGTGCAGTGAGAAGCTGCAGTATCATTTATGACAGCCTTGGAAGTCATCGCCATCATTTCCTCAATATTGGTTAAACCTGTGAGCCCTGCTCAGTGAGGGAGGGTGCTATACAAGTGCATGAACACTGGGAAACAGGGGTTCCTAGGGTTACCAGGGCAAGCTACCACATTCATTTACTCAACTGATATTTATTGAATTCCTACTAAGTGCAGGTACAGTGCTTATACCCTTTTGACCTAAAGTTGATTTAGTTATCTGACCAACCACCAAGTGTATACTTCTTTCCTTACTGTGTATCTTCACTCCAGCCCCTGATGCATCTCCCTCAAGCTCTCTGTTCAAGAAGATTATTCATTGTAAAGGAAGTACTGTTTTTCTTCACTTAAGAGAAGAGGTCACTAAACACGGAACATTACTCTTAAATTTAAATTGCTGACATCTTTGCTGATATGCA
Source organism: Galeopterus variegatus (assembly GCF_000696425.1). Classification (NCBI taxonomy): domain Eukaryota; kingdom Metazoa; phylum Chordata; class Mammalia; order Dermoptera; family Cynocephalidae; genus Galeopterus; species Galeopterus variegatus. The sequence continues at coordinate 18,857 of NW_007726238.1, forward strand.
GTAATTTCATTGCTTGAAAGAACTAGCTATTTCTTGCTAAATTTAATATGAAGAAATGGCTAAAAACTATACCTTATTTTGGGAAGGAGGAGCAAAAACAGTTTAAGTTGGAAAGATATCTATTTCGCACTTGCTTTGTGCATAGAACATATTTCTATCGTTATTGTGAAGATGGGAAAAGGTATTCACTTAAAAAATATTTATGGATTACTTACTATGACTAGGAGTTGTTTTAGGTGCTTTGGATACAAGAGTGAATAAAATGGGCAGAAATATATGTCCTCATGACACTTATTTTTTAGTGGGTAAGAAAAGATAATAACAGCAAACTATGCTAGAAGGCAATAATAGTAATAATAATTGACAGATAAGTAAATGAAAATAGTATGTTAGAAGATAGAACTACGGGAAAGGAAAAAAGTACAGTAGAGTAAGGTGGTTTTGAGAACATCAGGTGTGGGGTGAGGTTGTATTATTAAATAGCTGGATAACTAGGCCTGATAGGGAAGGTAATGCTTAAGGCAAGATTTGAAGGAGGTGAGGGAATTAACTGTAGAGGGTTAGAAACCTTGATTCTCATTTGATTTTTAGTATAGCAGTTTTAGGTAATGCATATATGGGACAAAAGTCCTTGGTTAGGGGGCAACAGCTCACAGCTAGGGGGCAGTGGCCCATCAAATGAACTCTAGTCACTGTTTAGGTATGGGATTGCATACTTTAATGATTTTAGAGTTAACAGGTGGTAAATGTACAGAATTTGTTAAGAGATTTTTAAAGAACTGCTATAGGAAAATATGTGAGAAATGTTTGCTCAAGGGAAAACTTTTTGTTAATGGAAACTTAAGATAAAATCACAGATAGATAGAATCACAGGAATGTAATGATAGTTTTAGCTGTTATAAAAATAATTATATCTTAAGTTAAAGATAATGCTCATAGTGTAACTAGCTTAACATTTTACTAATTATACTTTGGAATATCATGCTGTTAGTTTTAATGATGTTACTATGTTCCATTGTTTAAGCTATACTTAGCTATGGATAACTTTTATCATGTTGCCCATGTCTTTGTGTCCTTTTGAAATGATTGAATCAACTGATTTTTCTTGTGAAACTTCCTTGTCTTTACAATAAAAACAGAAGCTAACTTTGAATCAGGGTTGTACCCAGTTTTCTCCTTCTAACAGAGGAGTTACTGAGGTGCAGTCCCTTTGGGCTTCTCATTGCATTCATGTTGCTTTGAGTAATCCTTTTTTGCTTCTCCGTTACACAGTAAGAAGTGTAACAGTTAACTATGGGGATTTTGGGGGGGAGAACATTCAGGCATAGGGAACAGCTAGCACAAGGGTCTCTAAGATGGGATCATCCCTGGTATGTATAAGGCATAGCAAAGAGGACAGTAGCTGGGAGAAGTCAGTGGTTAGATACATAAATCTGGAGACTGGGAGAAGTATTAGTGCAGGAGATATAAAAACGAGGGGTTTTGGCACATAGATGATAGTGACAGCCACGAGGCTTAGTAAGATTACTAAGGTCAAGATCATTGATAGGTAGAGAAGAAAACTGTGGCCTGAGCCCTGGAACATTCCAACATTAAGAAGTTCAAAGAACAGAAGAATGAGGAAGGGAGGCTGAGATGAAGGGGTAAGTGAGCTGGGGGCCTACCAAGTGTGAGTGGTTTCCTGGAAGTCAAATGAAAAAAACTGTATTTAGAATGAAGTAGTGGTTAACTGTGTCAAGTGCTGTCGATAAGTTAATTCCTAGCTCAGGCCTGATTTAACAGTGTAGAGATCATTAGTGATCTTGGAAAAAAAATTTGGAAATATGTTTTTGGAACATAAAACCATTTCATTTGGAATACCTAAATGGAATGGGTTTAAGAGAGGATGAGTTGGATGAAAGCACTGGAACTAGTGAGATTAGGGAATGCTTTTGAGTTTTCCTTAAAGGGTGGCAAAGAAATCAGGTAGGAGCTGATGAAAAGAGAAGGATTTTTTAAGACAGGAAGAATGCTTGTATGAAGATGGGAATAATTCAAAAGAGAGAAAAGATGACGATTTAAGAAAAAGATGAATGGAATGATGTTCTTGATTGGTGAGAGAGTGTATGAACTAGTGCCTGAGTATAAGGATTAATTTTTGGTAGGTGCATGGATAATTTACCAGTGGTGACAGGCAGGAAAGAAAAGATGTTTGCTGATGCAGGCAAGTGGGTAGATGTGTTCTGGGGTTACATGGAAGTTGTTTTCTTATTGCTTCCATTTTCTTTTTCTAGTAAAATAGAATGCAAGCTCATCAGCTGAGTGTAATGGGAAAAGAAGTATCAGGAATTTGGGTAGAGAGGAGATGGTAGAAAATGGAAATCTAATGAGTGGAAGAGCGTATGGACTAGAGACATACAGTGTGAGTGATGAGCCCACTTAAGGTTTATGGTCAAGTATTTAAAGCAAGACCAGTCATCCTGGTTTGTATTTTTCTCCACCATGTGTAGCTACACTGGGGCAGGCTTAGAGTAGGCAGAACTTTGGATTTAAATAGGATTACAGTTTTGCCAAGCAAGAGCAACAAAACTGTAGAAGGGTGAGGGAGTCAATGACCAATGACAGGAGGGGGTGGGGCCTGGGCCGGCAGTGGGGACCAGGCCTGGGGCCTGGACTGAGACTCAGGACGGGCCATGGCTCCCAGCTGAGTGGGGGAGGTTGAGGTCCATGTTAATACAGAAATCAGCCTCCTGGGCTATGCCAGTTCTAAGCCTGTTTCTTATGAGCTCTAGCAGAAGACAAACCTGCTGGTCCTCACAGTGGATGACTTTTTCTGCCTAAGCAAGAGATGGGATAGTAGCTTGGATCTGTCCATCATCAGACCCTGAGCTCAATAAGTCAGCTGAATGAAGGGATGTAACAGACTCCTGGGAGGGACAATGAAGCTTGCAGTGTGTTGGGGGCAGACCTGGACACACTCCTTTCACCCCAGACTCCTCCCCCTCAGGGTCCACTCAGTCATGGATTTGAACCTGGATAAGAGGAGAGAAGCTGAACTTTGTTTGGTGGATCTGATTTGGGACTCACAGTTTTGGAAATGGAGTGCTGGATGGGGGTTTGATGATCTCCAGGGGAGCAGCTCAGAGAAGAGAAGAAAGGCCGTGCTTTAACCAGCTGAACTAACTGGCTAGCCTCAAATTTGATTTTTAAGAAACTTCATTTAGAAATAGTTTCAGGAATAGATGGTGCCCAGTGTCACTCTCTCCCACAATCAATCAATTTATACCTAATACAAAGCAACAACTGCCAATCTGGGGCTGCTAGAGCCCAGGGGAAGAAGAGGAGAGACCTACAGAATTCATGAAGGCAGGAGAAGCTGCGATGAGAGAAAGAAAGAACCACTCCAACCATTTTGAGCCCTGGCCACTTCAAGGCTGGCCCTGGTGAGCACAACTGGAGCAAGAACTGGCAAAAGCCATAGCTGTGCCATTTGGATGAAGTTGCTCAGAGGCTGAAGGGGAGAAGAGGACTGTGATGGTCCCCAGGCCAGCAAGACCACTAACAGGGTTCCCATGGACCCACATAGGAGTGAGGGGCCACAGACAACTGAAAAAAGGAGCCACTCAGAGGCCCGTGAGTCATCACAAGGGACTGGCACATGGCCCTCCCCATGGGAAGTGTTCGGAGTGCAGGCAGTGTGGGAGACGGGCCCACTGGGGGAACACTGAGGCATAGCATGAATCTACCCTCCAATCAGCACGGGACCACTCAGTGGAGACTGGTCAGAAATATAGAACTGCAGGGAGTGCAGTTGGCTGCAAAGACTTAGGCCCAGACCAGAGTTTCCACATGATGCAGGTGTACCAGGTCTCCCAAGACTTGGAAGTGCTTACAAGGTCAACAATTAAAACCTGAGCTGCACAAAAAGATTTCCCCAGACAATCAGCAGCAAAGCAGCAATTTAGCTCAACCAAAGGGTGCAAGTGCTGGTCCCCATAGGAAGTTTCCCCATTTTAGAAGCAAACAAATTAGTTCCAGGGCAGAGTTTAAGCTGTGTGAGTACCTAATAATCCAACATAGAACTGAAAGAAAAAACATAAAACCAACAGATCAGAGACAAAATTTTGATATTAATCAGTAAAGGTCTAACACTACCAAAGAACACCTATAAAATGTTGGACTGGAATACACCTGGGCTCTCAAGCTGGGGTGGGGAGAGGGCCATGGGCCTCAGCCACACCCTCCCCAACATCAGTATTCAGCCCAGTGATGACTGAAGAGCTCGTGCCAGAAGTCCCCTGGGCTCCCAAGCTGGGATGGGGGTACTGAAAGTCTCAGCCATGCCCCGCTGATGTCTGTCTGCATCCAACCCAGCAAAGACCACCAAGCTGGAAAGTTTCTCTGGCTCCTGAGACAAGGTGGGGGATGCTGAGGGCCTCAGCTACACTCCACTGACATCCACATCCAGCCCAGTGAAGACCACCAGACTGCTGCTGGAAGTGCCCTGGGCTCCTGAGGCAGAGTGGAACATGCCAAGGGCCTCAGCCATGCCCCCCCTGATATCTGCATCCTCCCCAATGATGACCACCAGGCCACTGCTGGAAGCATCCTGGGCTCCTGAGCTGGGGTGGGGTGGGTGAAGGGCCCCAGCCATATCCCCCTGACGTCCACATCCAGTACTAGCCCTGACCAGGGCACTGCCACAAGCCCCCTGGGCTCCTCTGCCAGAATGAGGGAGGTGCCACAGGCCTCAACCACACCCCTCTCCCCACTTCCTCGCACTCCCATCCTATCCCCCTCCCCCTTGCCCTCTCGCCCTCCACCCTAACTGCTCTGCATGACATCTTAGAATGTAAAATAAATAAATAAGTAATAGTAAATAAATAAACTTAAAAAAATAACCAATGACAATGAAATTTAAGTTGGGTTAGGAGAGAAATGAGGACATTGAGGGGATGAGGAGCAGTGAAAAATGGTAGCATCAATGGCAGTTCCAGAGGAATGGAAGGGCTATGGGGGCAGAATACAGAAAGAGTGAGGTAAAATGACAGGAGGTGGCAGCAGAGAGTGGGGTGCCTGTAACTGACACTAAGGAGAAGATGCAGCTGTTAATAGTAACAAAGTCTAGAGCAATGAGCAAGCGAGTGAGTGGCTAGGTTCAGTAGAGAAAATGAGGGTGATCCCTGGGGTTTTGGTGACAGCAACAGTGAGGAGTCATTTGTGATATAATCTGATGACAGAGGTTCAAAATGAGGGGTTTTAGGAATGAGGGAGGACTGGAAAATGGTCTGAAAGCAGCAATAAAGAGCAAGGAGGACATTTTCTGTCTGTCTAGGTCTAGTGCTATAAGAACCATGGGAGACAAAATAAACTCCTCTGAAGAGGACTGCAGGGTAGCAGTTTCCTCAGTGGAGAGCCAGGTTTCCCTTAAAGCAAGTAATAGGAGAGAGCATTTAGAAGGGAGAACAAACTTAGGGGATTATGCTCATCGCTGGCCAAATCTCAGAGGATAGATGGAAGGATTTCAGAATTTGGGGGGGGGTGGGAGTAGGGGACAGAATAGGCTCAGAGTCTACTAGGGATTGTGGGAGTTGAGAGCCAGCCTGGGAGCCTGGGGGTTGCCTGACATGGGGCGGGGCAAAGGGCATGACGAGATGAGTCCTGGTGGATCCAAGGCAGGTGGTGGTGGGGAGGCAGTGAGTGTTGCAGGGGGAGAGTGGAAGGCTCTGGCCAAGGCGTGGCACTCTCAGGTTCTCACTGCCAGTAACCAGAGAAGTTCAATTTCCATCGGGGCCTCCCCAGCTCCAAAGTAAATGCCTTTCCTCTTCACCCTTTCTATTCAAAGCGCAGTCTGTGGGATCTAATACCATGGACATCACCTGAGAACTCGTGAGGAGTGTAGAATCTCAGGCCCCACCCCAGTCCTACTGAATTTGAATGTGCATTTTAACACAATCTCCAGGTGTTTTGTGTGCATGTGAGACTTGAGAAGCATTGCTCTGCATTGCATATTTTTCAACCTCTTGAAAATTAATTTTTCTGCATCGACTCAATGAGTCTTCATGGAATAAAAAAGGAGTGGAACTTTTTGTGAGGAAAGCTTTCTGAACTTTACAAGACTTCACAGTAAGTTCCCAAATAAGGGTGTGCAAAAGTTGGAGGCAGATGAATATGAGTGAAAAAAAGCTTTTCGTATTTAGTTATCTGGCAGATGACGGATCCAGTAAAGCTTATTATTTTTCAAAGTTTGAGGGTTATGTGAACAGAAACCCTGATGCAGTTGAGGTTCAATTCTTCTTACTTGGCTTCTGGTGTTGTCACAAGTCTAATTTACAAGCAAACCAGAACTATCAGGAAAAAGAAAGAGGAGGGGTAAAATAAGTGTTTATTTTCTTCAGCTATTATTAACCTAAGCTCTGATGCTTGTACTAAAGAAAGGAATTACTTGTATTTATTCTTATGGGTAAGTTGCTAGCCATAAATTATAAAAAGAAAAAAATAACCAGGTGGGATAATTGACTGAAAAACAAATGTCAGTGAAAGTAAACAGAATGGATTTCCACTAAAACTATTTGCAAAAATGTCAGAGGAGCTGAGTTGTTTTCCCTTGCAATATTTGTGCTGGTATAAAGGGACTGCAGTTTAATTAAATTTCTCCATGGAGACTGGGTATTCCACTAGATGTCACTTTGAAATTTTGCTAAAGGAAGGACTGCATTCTGATTAGGTGATGTTATGTCTTGCCCTTAGCGGTACAGTGAAGACAATTGACACCCTTCTTCCCCAATCCTCCCATGGTGGCAGGAAGTGAGAAACACCTGCCACCAAACCAGGACTCTGGAAGCTGGGTCTAGTTCTTCTTTGGTCACTAACCAGCTGTGTGACCTTGAGCAAGTCCCTTAAGACATCTAGCATTAGAGTATTAGAGACACTGCTTTGCTCTGTGACGTGTCAAACAACCAGCTCCTAAAGTGTTCCAGCCCTAAAAATCTCTGTTTCTGTTGTGTTATGGGTCACACAAATATATAGTTAGTGAAACTTAGCAAAATGAAGAAGAATTTTGGGAATTTAAAAAACAAACTATTCACAGGGCTGGAGTCAATAGGTAACTGCATATTATTCTGGAAACAAATTTAAAAGTGTAACATGTTTGCCCACATTTTTAAGTCTTAAGACTTTATCCTCAATATTTAATTTATTAGGCTTAAAATGAAAGTAGTTGCAACCTTTCTTGATTATTGGCTGTTTCCAGTCTAGTCGAGAATGAAAGACAAAAGGTAAGCATATTCTGTATGTATTGCTATTTTCTTATTTTTATGGGGATCTAAGATTTTGGGGAAGATGTTATATCTAACTACTTACTATTTTTTCTTGAGAGTGTCAAACGAGATAGTCGTAGAATTGGAAGAAACAGCAGGCATCTAGCTGGTTACAGTTTTTTTTTTTTTTTGACCATTTTTTCTTTTTTAAAAATTTCTATATTGGTAATACCTCAAAAGCAAATTAAGGTGGTTTTTGTTTGTTTTTTCTTGTGATCCGCCTTTTATGTGGGAGAAAATCAGAATATGCTTGTACATGCAGAGAGAATTGAAAACTATTGTTTGTCAATAAAATGATGAAGAAATCCTCCTGATGAAGTAATCAAAGTGGTCTTTTCTAGGCAAGTGTGAAATTGCCTTTTGTTTTGTGGGGAAATAAGTGAGAATCAGAAAGAATCTTTGTTTAATAAGAACTTCTACAGTATGTCTATTCAGTGGCCATGTCACATGAGCTAAATGGCTGGGTTTGTGATTTTCAGAAAACAAAGAAATCAAGAAGAAAAGTGTAAAGAAATAAATATGTCTAAACTTGAAATACTTTTGGCTTTAAGGATTGCCAGTGGGTGTTCTAAAACTCCTGTAAGTCAATTAATATTTGTGCTGTAAACAATCATGATGTTTGCACCTATGCTCATTTGTTTATTTAAAATATGAAAACAATGGAGCTTAATTAAAAACAGATTAACCCACAGGTACCAAAGGAATGTGTACTTGATGAAGGTTGGTAAATCCAACTTTGCTAAAACCAACTAGGTTTTTCATAAGATAGCATTCCATTTTAGCTTTTATTGCCATGAAGCATAGTGGGCCATAGATTCTAGTGGGCTATAGATTTTCAAGTCTGGGGCATGTAGCTAGGAGAAATGGTGAGATACTTTGACCACACAGCCAAAATATCTGCTGTTCCTTATGTGTTTGTGTGTTGTTTTTCTTTTATTCCTGCAGGAGCCCTATCTGAGGTCAAAATCAAATTTCTCTAAAATGTAGCTTACTTCTGGGTAGATGTTACTCCTAGTAGGGAACACATCTAAGAGTGTTTCCAGGGCCGGCCCGGTGGCGCACTGGAGAGTGTGCCGCTTGGGAGTGTGGCGGCCCTCCCGCCGAGGGTTCGGATCCCATGTGGTGACCGGTTCCCGCTCACTGGCTGAGCGTGGCGCGGGCGCAACACTGAGGGTTGCGATCCCGTTGACGGTCCCCGGTACGGGCGCGACACTGAGGGTTGCAATCCCATTACCGGCCAGTAAAAAAGACAAAAAGGGGGGGAAAAAAAAAAAGAGTGTTTCCAATTCTGACTCTGTGGTGAAATGGCAGGCATACTAGAAAGCTTGGAAATTTAAGCAAATATCTAAAACTAAATTTATATAGTGTTACCTAATTGACTAAATGTTTTGTTATTTTATCGCATTAGGAACTTTGTATGTATTTTCTGCTCCTTTGTCTCCTTTTGTTTTGCTTACTGATAATTTATAAATATATGACCATATTTTGACTTGAAGTGAAAATTCAGAAAAGTAGACCAAGTGAGCTATGTCATTGAGGAGGGGTGGAAACCTTTGTGGGAAACATTGTAACAATAATAGGAAAACTTTTCTCTGCAGGAAGTTGCTGACTTATAGAAAAAATGTTAAGGACCCACATACTTTAAAAAAATGAATTAAAATTGTAAAACTTTAATTTAAATTTTTTTTTTTTGTCTTTTTCTGTGTCTGGCAATGGATCGCAACCCTCAGTGTCGCCCCCGCACCGGACCGGGACCGGCAACGGGATCGCAACCCTCGGTGTTGCCCCCGTGCCTCGCTCAGCCAGTGAGCGGGAACCGGTCCGTATGTGGGATCCGAACCCTCGGCGGGAGCGCAACTGCGCTTCCCAAGCGGCGCACTAGCGCAGTGCGCCACCGGGCCGGCCCTTAATTTAAATTTTTAATTGAACCATAATTGATTATACATATTTGTGGTTACAGATTTGAATATCAATACCTGTGTATACTATGTGATGATCTAATCAGAATAATTAGTATATTCATTGTTACAAGACATAATCACTTGTGACCCTTAACCAGTGTTTTAGTCCGTTTTGTGTTGCTATAACAGAAATACCCAAGACTGGGTAATTTATAAGGAAAAGAGGTTTATTTGGCTTACGATTCTGGGACAGCTCCATCTGGCGTGGGCCTCAGGCTGCTTCTACTCATGGCAGAAAGCAGCAGGCACGCAGCCAGCAGGTATAAGCAGATCACATGGCAAAAGAAGCAAGAGAGAAAGAAAGCGAGAGAGAGAGAGAGAGACAGAGAGAGAGAGAGAGAGAGAGAGAGAGAGAGAGAGAGAGAGAGAGAGAGGAGTTGCCAGGCTCCTTTAAACAATCAGCTCTCATGGGAACTAACAGAGCGAGAACTCACTTACTAATCCATTCATGAGGGATCCACCCCCATGACTCAATCAGTTTCCAACACTGCCACATTGGAGATCGAATTTCTACATGAGTTTTGGAGGAGACAACACATCCAAACTCCATCAACCAGTTTCTTACCAACCTGGTTTCCACTTCCCCCTTCCACCTCTAATAACATCAGTTCTGTCCTCTCCTGAAAGTTCAGCATGTTATTGTGATTGTGGTTTCTTTCTCTCTTTCTCTTTTTCTTCCTCCCTCCCTCCCTCCCTCCCCCTCCCTCCCTCCCTTCCTTCCTTCCTTCCTTCCATCCTTCCTTCCTATTTGTTTTGTTTTTGTTTTTAGCTCACCTTATGAGTGAAGACATGAAGTATTTATCTTTCTGTGCCTGGCTCGTTTCACTTAGCATAATTTTCTCCAAGCTCATCCATGTTGCTGCAAATAGGAGAATTTCATTCTTTTTTATGGCTGAGTAGTATTCCATTGTGTATATATACTACATTTTCCATACTTAATTGTCCATCGATGGACATTTAGGTTAATTCCATATCTTGGCTATTGTTAACAGAGCTGTGATAAACATGGGAGTGCAGGTATTCCTTCGACATGATGATTTCCATTTCTTTGGATATACCCACTAGTGGGATTGCTGGATCTTATGGTAGCTCTATCTGTAGTTATTTAGAAACTTACATACTCTTTTCCATAATGGCTGTACTAATTTACAATCCCATCAACAGTTAATAAAGGCTTCCCTTTCTCCACATCCTCACCAGCCTTTGTTATTCTCTTTTTGATAATAGCCAGTCTAACTGGGGTGAGGTGATATCTCAATGTGGTTTTGATTTGCATCTCCCTGATGCTTAGTGATAATGAGAATTTTTTCATGTTGGCTATTTGTATGTCTTCTTTTGAGAAATGTCTATTGAGCTCATTGGTCCATTTTTAAATCAGATTATTTATTTTTACTGTTAAGTTGTATATTATGGATATTAATCCCTTCTCAGTTGTATAGTTTGAGAATATTTTCTCCCATTCTGTAGGTTGTCCTTTTACTCTGTTGATTGTTTCCTTTGCTGTGCAGAAACTTTTTAATTTGATATAACCCTATTTGTTTATTTTTTCTTTTGTTGCCTGTGCTTTTGAGGTCTTATTCATAAAGCCTTTGCCCAGTCCTACATCCTAAAATGTTTCCTCTATGTTTTCTTGTAGGAGTTGTAAAGCTGCAGGTCTTATATTAAAGTTTTTTTTTTTTTTATCAATTTTGAATTGATTTTGGTATATGGCAAGAGGTACAGGTCTAGCCTCATTTTTCTAAACATGGATATTTGGTATCAACATATCCAGTATGATTTGTTGAAGACTGTATTTTCTCCAATGTATGTTCTCGGTGCCTTTGTTAAACATCAGTTGGCTGTAAGTATGTAGATTGATTTCTGGATTCTGTAGTCTGTTCCAGTGGTCCAAGGGTCTGTTTTTGTGCCAGTACCATGCTGTTTTGGTGACTGTAACTTTTTATAATTTGAAGTCAGGCAGTGTAATGCCTCTGGCTTTATTTTTTTTGCTCAGGATTGCTTTGGCTATTCAGGGTCTTTTGTTGTTCCATATGAATGTTGGGATTATTTTTTCTATTTCTGTAAATAATGTCATTGGTATTTTGATGGGGATTGCTTTGAATCTGTAGATTGCTTTGGGTAGAATGGACATTTTCACAATGTTAATTCTTCCAAGATATGAGCATGAAATGTCTTTCCATTTTTTGTGTCCTCTTTAATTTCTTTCAGCAGTGCTTTGTAGTTCTCATTGTAGAGACCTTTCACCTCCTTGGTTAAACTGATTCTTAGGTTTTTGTTGTTGTTGTTTTCTGTCTGGTAGCTATTGTAAATGGGCTAGCTTTCTTGATTTCTTTTTCTGCTAGTTTATTGTTGGAGAATGAAAACACTACTGAGTTTTGTATATTGATTTTTATATACTGCAGGTTTTGTTCCTTTCTTTCCCTTTTATTGTCTGTCTTCAGTGTTCATTGCTTTTTTTGAGGTGGTAAGACATAGTTTCCTTGTCTTTCTCATTTGCATATATGCTGTATCAGTGAGTTTTGTTCTTTCTCATGTATTCATGGTGGTGATTATTGTTTTTTGATTCTAGATGCAGGACTCCCTTGAGGATTTCATGTAGGGCTGGCCATGTGGTGGTGAACTCCCACAGTTTTTGTCTGAGACATACACTATTTCTCCTTCATTTCTGAGGAGTAGCTTTGCTGAGTGTAGTATTCTTGACTGGCAGTTTTTTTTCTTTTAGTGTTTTGAAGATATCACCCTATTTTCTTCTGGCCTGTAAAGGTTTCTGCTGAGATGTCTGCTGTTAGTTTGTGGGGGATTCTCTCTTTGTCTTTGTCTTTTGGCAGTTTGACTACAATGTGTCTCAGAGAGGACCTTTTTGGGTGAAATCTGTTTGAGAATCTTTTAGCCTCTTGGATCTGAATATCCATGTCTCTCCCAGTTCCTGGGAAGTTTTCTGCTATTATTTCATTGAATATTTTTTCAATGACTTTTCTTTTCTCCTCCCCTTCTGGAGCATCCATGATTCAGATGTTTGTGTGATTAAGGTTGTCTGATAGTTCTTGTAGATTTTCTTCATGTTTTAAAATTCTTTTTTTCTTTTTATTGGTCTTCCTGGGTTATTTCAAAAAGACTCTGTTAGAGATCAGAAATTACTTTTTCTGCTCACTCTAGTTTGCTTCTTAAGCTCCTGGTTGTAGTTTTTATTCATTAAACGAGTCCTTCAGTTCTAGGAGTTCTGCTACATTTTTAAAAAAGGTATTTATCTCTTTAGAATTTTCATCCTTCATATCCTGTATTGCCTTTCTCATTTCATTGTGTTGTCTAACTGAGTCTTCTTGTATGTCGTGAAATTTTTTAAAGATTTTTGCTCAGTGTTCCTTTTCAATCATTTCAGAAGATTCCTGCTGTTTAGGGTGTGGTACTTCAGAATTACTGTATTCCTTTGGTGGTGCCATATTTCCTGTTTTTTTTCATATTTCTCATATCCCTACACTGATATCTGGTCAACTGGTGGAGCAGTTGCTTCTTCTGTTATTCTGTAGTGACTTTTGAAGGTAAAGACTTTCTCTACTCTGTAGTGACTTTTGAGGATAAAGACTTTCTTCTGCAGATGTGTTTTGTATTGACCATTGGATAGGATGTTTTAGTTTTGCATTCTGGTAGACTCAGTAGCATAGTCTCTGTGTGGTTACTTGGGCTGTAATCAACACTGGTGTTGTTTATGAGTACCTCTGTGACCTAGGCACTGGGCACTTAGTGGTTCCTTGCTGACACTGTGTTGTGTCATTGAGGATGTGGGTGAGATCTGGAGTTCTTGGGAGAAGCACCTGGGTGCCCTGTCACTCCTTGGATAAGGTGGGTGGCTCTGGGTGGCCTTCTTGTCCTGTGACCCTGATAGGTACATTGGGGTATGCTGAGGCTCCTTGGCTCGAGTGGGTGACCCTGGGCATGGTTTCTCTTCCCTCTTCCTGCAGGCAGATGCTCCTCTTAGGTCCTTACTTCTCCTGGTGGGGGATGGGTTGTTGATAGCTGGGTATTTTCTTTGGTACACTAATTGGATATACTAAGTATTCTGCACTCACCAGCTGCTCTACCTGTGTCCCACCCTGGGGTGGGACAGGTTGTGCAAGTAGTTTTCACCTAAGGTACGTGACCTTGAGGGCAGCATAGTTTCCCCTGTGGTTTGGGCCATTGGGTTGAGGGATTGTCCATGCTTACATCTTTCCTCTTGTCTGACAAAACACAGGAACACCTGGATCTAGATGAGATGGAAGTGATGGCACCTGGGCTACATGTCAGCAGTGGCATGGTGGTGGTGAGGAGTTGGACTAACGGTGCAGGGAGGTGTTCACAGCCAAGCAGACTATTTTTGCTGCAAGGGAAAATTCCTCCTCTGGAAATCCTGATGTCAAAGACATGGCAGCTGAAACCGTGTGTCACTTTCTTCTCTCTATGCCACCCTCCAGGGTTTTTGTGCTCCATGGGGTCCTCATCAGGCTCCTGATGCCCTCCCATGCTCTCCCACTGATGCTTTCTTTGGTACTTACCTGTCCATTCTTTGTTCTGATCTTCTTCTGTTGGAGGAACATGCACTGGGCACCTCTAGTCTGCCATCTTGCCCCCACACATATCCAAAGTTTGTTTTTTAATTTTAAAGAGAAGAATTTCAAATGTTCCATGTAGTCGCTATTAAGAATAAGACCAGGAAAGAGGGAGAATTTGGGAGAAGTTAGATAGTGGGAAGAGGTCAGAGGGCGTTTGGAGGGTCAGAGCTGACACTGCTCATTTCTGCTGCTCTTTGCTGCTGATCAAGAATTTCTTCTTTCTTGCTAAGTAATGTGGATTCTAAACGTTTCCTTGAAGAAAAAAATAATTTCCCCAAGGCATTCTGGGAGTTTCTCTTATCCATTAAGAAATGGCTAAAGTCAATGTTTTATTTTGAAGGAAAATAAAGAGACTGTTCTTTTTCATACTTGTTATTTATTCATTCATTTAGCATGTGTTGAGTTAGTCACCAGACAAGGAATTGAGGATATAATTATAAACTAGGCATATGACATGCTTTTAGGAAATTATAGGAGTAGATGGTGCAGAAACAATCTGGTGAGTTCTTGATATGTGGGGAAAAATAGACCCTATTTAAGCCAATGTTTCTCATCCTTTATCTAATCACAATACACATAGAGAATGATAATGTTTGAAATACACACTGGGATAATCTACAAGGAATTTATGATGGTAGTAATAAAATAGAGTAGTATGGAAGAAAATCGATATTTAATTTGCATAACAATTAAATATTTAATATGCATAAGATCTAGATTGAAAAAATTTAGTATGACTTAAATTATGATCTCTTCAAATTCTTGGCAATAATCACTGATGAGAAATTATTTGCTTAAATAGCAGAGAATATTTTTAAAATGTATTTTTACCATTTAAAAATGTCTAACAGTTGAAACTATTATCTAAGAAACTAAAAAACTTTTAATTTTCTTTTAGTGACAGATGTAATGTTAAATATCTTGTGATAATATAAACAGATGTAAAGCTAATCAGAATTTTTCATATCAAGTATTTAAAATAATGGAGGTGTAATTTGTAAAAATGCATAGATAGTGGAGTCACCCTACTTGTACACTACTAAAAGTGCGTGTAAGCAACATCAAAGAGGAGTATCCAACCCGCTGCCTGGAGGTGTGCTTGCCAGCCTCCTCCTCAGTGTACCAGCCAGACCTTTGCAGATGTACCTTGGGTTGAGCTCCTCCAAGAGTTCCTTGGGCCTCTGCCCATGATGCGCAGAAGTATGCTTTGTCACTGGCTGTTGAAGTAGGTGTTCAGGTAGTATGGTATAGTTGGCTGTGTGGAGCAGGGAATGGCTTGTTGTCCCTCTTGGTTTTTGCTGCCCATGGGGACCATGGGGCATACCGTCAATCTTTACTCTGCTAAAGCAGTCCTTTGAGGAGCTCTAGATAAGCTTTTCATGGCTGAGGATGATTGGCTTAAGAACTCTGGCTATTCCAGACTCTCCCCAGCTGATGGAGAAATATGGTCATAGTACAACTGTAACACATTTGTAGCATATTGGTTGGATACTTGCAGCCAGATGTATTCTCTATTGACACAGGAGGCAATCTAAAAAAAACCAAAAACTGTTACATTACACAATTGAAATTTAAGAAGCTACCTCTTCGGAATTTTGGAATTGAATAATTTTTATTTTTACAAAATAAAAATTAGGGTTTATAGCATGTCCTTCCAAAATTCGTGGATTTTCAGCACATTAAGAACTCATGCTTTTTGAAGAGAGGAAAAATTAAAATCTATCTTTGCATTGTTTTCTGTATACAGTGTTTTTTATGTAAATTCAGTACATTCAGTGCTGGGAGAGTTCTCACTTTATGGAAGATCACCAGGTGGGTCAGTCACTGACTGTATTAGTCTGTTTTCTGTTGCTTAAAACAGCATACCTCAAACTGAGTAATTTATAGCAAAATGAAATTTATTTCTTGTAGTTTTGGTGGCTGGAAAGTCCAAGGTCAAGGGAGTGCATCTGATGAGGGCCTGCTTCTTTGTGGGGACTTTCTGAAGAGTCCTGAGGCGGCCCAGGGTATCACATTATGTGGGAGGTGACAGTGTATGCTAACGTGCCCACTCTCTCTCCTTATAAAGCCTCCAGTGTCCCTCCCATGATAACACACTCATCCATTAACTCATTAACCCATTAATCTATGAACAGATTAATCCATTTATGAGGACATAGCCTTCACAATCTAATCACCTCCCAAAGGCTCCACCTCTCAGTATTGCCATGTTTGCCACATCTAGCTTCTACATGAGCTTTGGAGGGAACATTTAGATCATAGCACTACCTTTTACAAAGGCAATTACAAGGCAAATTATCATCTGACATCCACCCAAGGGAAATTGAGGACCATATTGGTGACTGACCCACTGGACATAGTATAGGTGGCAGTATTTAGTAATGTACTTTCAGAAGCTAGGTGTATTAGTCAGGGTTCTTTAGAGAAACAAAACCAATAGGATGTGTATTTTATGCAGTTGTCCCTTGGTATCCATGAGGGATTGGTTCCAGGACCTCCTGTGGATACCAAACTCTGTGCATACTCAAATCTATTCTATAAAATAGTGCTATACAGTTGACTTTCTGTATTCAAGGGTGCTTTCTGCAGATATGGATGGCCAATTTTTTTTTCATATATATATATAAAATACATATATAATATACATGTATATGTGTATACTGTTTATGTATACATACATATACACCTATATATTTACATATAGATATGTGTATACATCTATATCTATATCTATATCAAAAGTCATACTTATTTTAGGAATTAACTTGTTTGATTGTGGAAGAAGGTTAAGTCCAAAATCTGCAGGGTAGGCTGGCAGGCTGAAAGAACAGTTGATGCTGTGACTTGAGTTCAAAGGCTGTCTGCTGGCAAAGTTCCCTCTTCCTCACTGGAGGTCAGTCTTTTTCTTAGACCTTCCACTGACTGAATGAGGCCCACTCACATTATGGAGGATAATCAGCTTTACTCAAAGTCAGCTGATTAAATGTTATTCTCATTTTAAAAATACCTTCACACTAATATCCAGACATGTTTGACCAAACATCTGGGTAGTTTGGCCTAGCCAAGCTAACACATAAAAATAACCATCATGCTAGGGTGGCTACTAACTCCTTCCTTTAAGTAGTTACTGACCTGCGTGATAGCCATGCAGAGAAAGCCCAGGTTAATCCAACACCAATAGTTTTCTCCTATATGAACATCTAGATCTCACAATTTCCAAGGGAAACAAGTAGGTTTACATTTTCCTCATATCTTCCCTATTATTACTAACAGTAGACACTGTCCATACTTCAACCAGGAAGACACTTCTATACCAGGAAGTGTTCTTGGTTGGCCACCAGGACTTAAAAACATAGTTTGACATCTTCTCAAAGGTTTAGAAGAGTCAGAATATAATAAAATTCAGTCTTTTAGCTTAGCAGCGAGAGAGAAGTAATTTGGCACTGTGACCACAATTTAATGATGGCCTCTGGGGACATTCTGCAATGATGTAGACTTGTTGGTTGAGTTCTGTAGCCTCTCAAAACTGGTAAATTTACACATAAAGTTAGAATTTGGTCATGTCTTCCCGATGATGCAACATAGCTAATTAGGTGAAAAACATCCTCTTTTCCAGTTAAAGGAATCAGGATCACTGCCTGGGTATTGCATTCAGATATTTGCTTTTTATTTAGTTGAACAGCAGATGCCAACTGTGCAGAATAAAAGTCGGTAGCATTTGGTAAATGCTCACCACATGTCACATTCGGTTTTAGGAGCCTTACATAAATTAGGTAATTTAATCTTTACAGAGCACTAGGAGCGAGGTCCAATTATCCCCATCGTATAGATGGGGAATCTGAATCAGAGGAATGCTCAGTAGATCTTTGAAGCCTAAACAGCAGAGCCAAGACTCAGATCCAAAGAGCTTGGCCTTAGAGTCTACTCCTAACCACAACACTGTCCTGGGTGCTGAATAAAAGAAGCAAGTACAGAGTGCTTGGAGCAGAGGTCTCAGACTGCCATGTCTGTAACCATGTTAACAGTCATGTTAACAGAGAGTGAACATTGGTTGGCATTTTTCTTAAGAGCATATCGGAAGCAGGGAATCTACTGATAGTAATTGTACTAGAAAGGCACACTGATCAACTTTATAAGGAGTGATCTGGTTTACAGTTCTAATATTAAAAAAAAAACAAGCAGGTTTTCTGTGTGTGTGTGTGTTTTCCTTCCTATGGCATGAAAAGAACTGAAGTACAGAGAAGATGTAAAAAACAAACACAAAAACAAAAGCACACATGGGAAGTGTAAAAAAATAAGGAAAACTCAATACACCAGAACAGAGATTACTCTTTTGCTAAGAATTTTCACTAATTGTTATGGAGTAAATAATTTGAAATTTATATTGGAGCCTTACTGTGTATGAGTTGTAGTTTTGGTATATAGTTATAACGAAGATCAAGTTATCTATATAATCATATATAATTATAAATAGACCATTCAATACTATAGGTTTAGTGATTGTTCAATAATTCCGTTTATTTTCTTCCTGAAGCCTGGATTAAAGGATTCTTTGAGCTATTGTGTCTTGAGCTGCTCATCTGGACTGAGCAGACTCCGCCTTGACCCTCATGGTCAAGGCTCAAATGCTGACTGTGGTTCGTCTGCCAAGCTTCCCCACTTTCATGATAATGCCCGAGTATGCTGTCTGAAGTCCGTTCTGCACAGAAATTTTACTATGACTGGCTTCCCTGAGATGAATGTAGTCAGTGGCTTTCCACAGAGCCTAGCTTGTGGACATTGTGTCTATCTCTTTTTGGGTAGTAACATAAATTCGGGTGCTCTTGAACAAACTCCTGATATCTGAAGTATGAGGAGGGGTGATTAGAACGAGGAGCAACAGCAAGAGCTGTTGAGCTGTTTGAATACATTGGCAGAAAAGATTAAAAAAAGAAAACTTATCTTCCTAACTGATTATGTGGAAAGTCTTCAGAATGATTTAGAGGCTTTGGAGTGATCAGGCCATCACGAGATTGGCTGTGGTTATAAGATGCTCACTCTTTTTTTTTTTTTTACATTCCTGGCTGAGGTTCAACATTAAGAGAGGTGGCAGGCTAAGGCTCTGCACAGCTGTCAGCATCTTTGTGGACGTCTGAGAAGGCATGGAGCCTGCACACAGCAGACAGGTGTGGAGCCTCCTTTTCACACTGGTGCTCTGGTGAAATGCTGGCAAGGCCAGCCTTAGGACTGTAGCAAGAGTCTGTGTCAAGGGAGTGGCTCGACTTCCACCTAGTGGCAATTGCAAATGGGTCAGCCATGCTTTCCAGGTTAGGGACTAACAATCTTTCAAAATACGGTACTCAGGACTTTCCTAACTTCTTCCATTAGGGACAGGACAATTCTGATTCCTACCAAAAAAAAAAAAAAAAATCTTGTTGGGCACATTTTCAGACAGAAAGTTTTAATTTCAGAGGAATTATTATTTTATGCAGATACAGATAGAGCTAATGGTTAAATGTCCTTAAATGATGGTAAAATGAAAACAACATTTAAGAGTAAAGTTAATTTACATTAAAGTTAAACTTTATGTTTTTCAGTAATTATGAAAAGGCATCTACGTGGTTAAATGTACTCCAGCTCTAAGAATTATGGTTTTATTGAACATAGAGTATAATAATGCAATGCTGTAGATTAATTTTCTCCATTTTTAAACCGCTTGAAGTCATGTACTTTGCTTCACTTGGAAACTGAAGAAAATTAAAATATTGACTTATGAAAACTCTTCTGTCTTTCATTATATTTTTTTCTTGAAAATTTGTATGTAAAATATACTCTCATGCAATAAGTAATGACATTTCAGGCTATTTTTACTTCTTAGAAATTTTTTGACATCTTTTTGTGAACTTAAAAATTTCACTTTTTATTTCTTTTGCTTATTCCTTGGCAACGACTCTAATGTCCTCAAAGTATGGGTTTTATTATGTAATTTAATTCTCCAATTCTGAATATAGTGATCCAGTATAGAATTAAAATACAGTAAAACTAGTGATGTTTGATTAAATTTTGTATGTGTCAAATTCCATTTAGTTATTATTGATATCAATAAAATATTATTCTGTAAAAATGAAAGTGTGAAGTATTTCTAGTTTTAGCAGGTATTATAAGAATATAGAATGTAAAAATTAAATTCGAATTCTTATGACACATAAATAAATATGGTTGTTTAAGCATAGGGTATGGCTTTTAAAAGTGGTGTTTTAAAGGTAGGGAGGCAGGTTTGAGGATCAGATTTGGGTCAGACAGATTGGCCTTGAGCAGATAATTCAATACTTTAGCTTCAGTTTTCTCATCTGAAAAATGATGTAATAAAATATACATAGTATTTGTCATTAAGATTAATGCTTGTAAGGTATCTAATATAATGCTGAGAACATAGCATTCAAAGAGGATGATAGCATTTGTTATGATAATAATTGTATTTAATAGTACTATTGTCTTTCTTAGTATTTGCTTCTTAGATAACCAACAATTCTGAGTTTTATATCATAGTGGAACATATTCCTTATAAGTGGCAGTGCAATAACTTTTTATCAATTTATTTAGAGTTGTATTAAAATTATTTCTTTTTTGTATACAAAAATATAAATATACAGTCACTCCTATACAGGTATAGTTTTGTAAACAAAGGGAACTACTACTTTTCTGATTTATTTTATGATTTTCTCTTTTTGCTTCTCTAATTTAGATTTTTGCTCATAGACAGGTGATTTTTCTCAAGTGTCATAAATAAATGTCTATGATATGCATGAACATTATTTTACTCTTCTCAACTATAGATATCTTTTTTTTTTTTTGTCTTTTGTCTTTTTTCCGTGTCCGGCAACGGATCGCAACCCTCAGTGTTGCCCCCGTACCGGACCGGGGACCGGCAACGGGATCGCAAGCCTCAGTGTTGCTCCCGCGCCTCGCTCAGCCAGTGAGCGGGAACCGGCCCGTATATGGGATCCGAACCCTCGGACGGGAGCGCCGCCGCGCTTCCCAAGCGGCGCACTATCCAGTGCGCCACCGGGCCGGCCCAACTATAGATATCTTTTAAATTAGTGCCAAATTAACTAGCTGAAAATATCATAATTAGTTACATTATTTTAGCTTAACCTATGTAGTTTACAAAAACCATTTCTTTTTTTGTTTGCTTTTTGTTTGTTTTTTATTGAAACATAGTTGATTGTACATATCTGTGGGGTATAGAGTTGCATATCAATACTTATGTGCAATATGTGATTCTCAAATCAGGATAATTAGTATATTCAACATTAGACAATGTATAGTTTTTTGTGGCTCCTTACCAATTCCTCCCATACCCATTTCTCTTTCCCCCTTTCCCACCTCTGGTAACCTCAGTTCTGTTCTCTCCTTTTGAAAGTTCAACATATTACTGTGATACAATATCTTGCTTTCTTTCTTTTTTTAAATTTATTTGTTTATTTTTTTTAGCTCCCAGAATTACAGCCCCACTAACAGTGTACGAGGGTTCCTCTTTCTCTGCATTCTTGCCAGCATTTTTTATTCCATCTTTAGCCAGTCTAACTGGGGTGAGATCGTATCTCAATGTGGTTTTGATTTTCATTTCCCTGATGCTGAGTGATGCTAAACATTTTTTCTTGTGTCTGTTGGCCATTTGTATATTTTCTTTTGAGAAATGCCTGTTCATCTTCTTTGCCCATTTTTTACTCAGGTCGTTTGCTTTTTTATTGTTAAATTGCTTGAGTTCCTTGTATATTCTGGATATTAATTCTTCATCACATGCATAGCTTGCAAATATTTTCACCCACTCTGTTGTCTTTTTGCTCTGTTAATTATTTCTTTTGCTATACAGAAACTTTTTAGTTTGATAAAATCCCATTTGTTTATTTTTATTTTCATTGCCTGTGCTTTTGGGATCATATTCATAGTATTTTCCCAGTTTTATTTCCTGAAGTTTTCTTCAGGTAACATTTTTCTTTTAAAAGAAATGTTTTCTTTTAGGTATTTTACATTTTCAGACCTTATATTTTAAGTCTTCAATCCATTTTGAGTTCATTTTGGCATATGGCAAGAGGTATGGGTCTAGTTTCATTCTTCTACATATGGATATCCAGTTTTTCCAGGATCATTTATTGAAGAAGCAGTCTTTTCCAACAATGTATGTTCTTGGTGCCTTTGTAGAAGATCAGTGGGCTGTAAGTCCGTGGTTTGATTTCTGGGTTCTCTATTCTGTTCCATTGGTCCAAGTAGCTGTTTTTATGTTGCTAAAACATGCTGTTTTGGTTACTATAGCTTTGTAGCATAATTTGAAGCTGAATAGGATTATGCCTCCAGCTTTATTTTTTTTGCTCAGGACTTCTTTGGTTATTTGGGGTCTTTTGTTGTTCCATATGAATGATAGGATTGTTTTTTTTCTGTGTCTGTGAAGAATGTCATTGGTATTTTGATGGGGCTTACATTGAATCTGTAGATTGTTTGGGGTGGTATGGACATTTTTGCAATATAATTCTTCCAATCCAAGAGCGTGGAATGTCTTTCCATCCTTAATTTCTTGCAACAGTGATCTGCAGTTCTCATTGTAGAGATTTTTCACCTCCTTGGTGAAAAAATTGTAGAGATTTTCTTTCTAAATTGATTCCTAAGTATGTTATATTTTTGGTGTCTATTGTGAATGGGGCTAACTTTCTTGATTTCTTTTTCTGTTAGTTGTGGGAGTATAAAAATGCTCCTGATTTTTGCATGTTGATTTTGTATCCTGCAACTTTACTGAAATTGTTTATTAATTTTAAGAGTTTTTTGATAGAGTGTTTAGATATTTCTCTATATAGGATCATGT
Organism: Galeopterus variegatus; assembly: GCF_000696425.1. Classification (NCBI taxonomy): domain Eukaryota; kingdom Metazoa; phylum Chordata; class Mammalia; order Dermoptera; family Cynocephalidae; genus Galeopterus; species Galeopterus variegatus. Next base: position 41,544 of record NW_007726238.1, read on the forward strand.
CATGTGCAAACAGGGATAGTTTGACTTCAACTTTTCCAATCTGGATGCTCTTTATTTCTTTCTCTTGCCCATTGCTCTAGCTAGCACTTCCGATACTATGTTAAACAGGAGTGGTGAGAATGAAAATCCTTGTTTTGTCCCTGTTCTTAATGGAAAAGCTTTCAGCTTTTCCCCATTCAGGATGATATTGTCATATATGGCTTTTACTGTGTTGAGATACTTTCCTCTATACCTAATCTGCTGAGAGTCTTTATCATGAAGGGATGTTTAATTTTGTCAAATGCTTTTTCTGTGATTATTGAGATAATCATATGTTTTTGTTCTTGATTTTGTTGATGTGGTGTATCACATTTATTGACTTGCATATGTTGAACAATCCTCGCATCTCTGGGATGAATCCCACTTGATAGTCATTAGTAATTTTTTTTGATGTAATGCTGTATTCTGTTAGCTAATATTTTAATGAGAACTTCTGCATCTATGTTCATCAAAGATATTGCTCTGTAGTTTTTTTTTTTTGTATCTTTGTCTGATTTTGGTATCGGGGTGATGCTGACCTCATAGAATGAGTTTGGGAGAATAGCCTATGTTTCAATTTGTTGGAATAGTTTGAAGAGAACTGGCATTAATTCTTCTTTAAGGGTTTGGTAGATTTAATTTAATTTTTTTTAAAGGTTTGGTAAATTTCAGCAGTAAAGCCCTCTGGTCCTGGGCTTTTCTTTGTTAAGAGACTGATGATTACTGCTTCAATCTTGTCACTTGTTATTGGTCCGTTCAGGTTTTGAATTTCTTCTTGGTTCAGTCTTGGTAGTTGGTATGTGTCCAGAAATATATCCATTTCTTCCAGGTTTTTAAATTTGTTGGCATACAGGTGTTTATGACAGTCTCTAACGATTGTTTGTATTTCTGTGGTATCAGTTGTAGTGTTTCCTTTTTCATTTTTGATTTTTGTTATTTGGGTCTTTTCTCTTCTTTTTTAATTAGCCTAGCTAATGTTTTGTCTATTTTGTTTATCTACTCAAAAAAAAACTACTTTTTGTTTCATAGATCTTTTAAAATCATTTTTGGGGTCTCTATTTCTTTTAATTATGCTGTGATCTTAATTATTTCTTTCTGTCTACTAATTTTGGGATTGGGATTGGATTTTCTTGTTTTTCTAGTTCTTTGAGGTGTGCATTAGGCTATTTAAAATCTTTCTGTTCATTTTATGTAAGCATTTATTGCAATAAACTTCCCTCTTAGTACTTATTTTGCAGTGTCCCACAAGTATTGTATGCTGAGTCTTTATTTTTGCTAGTTTCAATATTTTTTTTGATTTCCTGTTTAATTTCTTATTGGACCCATATGTTGTTCAGTAGCATGTTGTTTAATCTCCTTTTGTATGTATAGTTACCAGAGTTTTGCTTGTTATTGATTTCTAGTTTCAATCTGTTGTGGTCTGAAAAGATACTTGAAATGATTTCAATTTTTAAAAATGTGTTGAGACTATTTGTGAACCAATATGTTGTCTATCCTGGAGAATGTTCTTTTGCTGATGAAAAGAATGTATATTCTGTGTCTGTTTAATGAAATGTTCTGTAGATACCTGCCAAGTCCAATTGGTCTAAGGCATGGTTTAAATCCTTTTTCTCTGTTGATTTGTTGCCTAGATAATCTGTGCAATTTTGAGAGAAGGGTATTCAGGTCTCCAACTATTATGATATTTGGCACTATCTCTTTCTTTAGGTCTAATAATGTTTGCTTTATATAACTGGGTTCTCTGGTGTTGGGTGCATATATATCTATAATTGTTATGTCTTCTTGCTGGACATATCCCTTTATCATTATATAATGGCCTTCTGTGTCTCTTTTTATGAGCTACTCCTGCTCATTTTTTATTTCCTTTTGCATGGTATGTCTTTTTCCATTCCTTCACTATTAGTGTGTGTGTATGTGTGTGTCCTTATAGGTGAGGTGAGTCTCTTGAAGATAGAATATAGTTGGGTCTAGGTTTTTAATCCAGTCAGCCTGTTTGTGTCTTTTGGGTGGGAAATTTAATCCATTCACATTTAGAGTTGTTATTGAGGTGTATTGTTTGACTCCTGGCATTTTATCAATTTTCATTAAGATGTTTTAAATATCTTTTTTTTTCTTTCTTAACCTTTTATTATTTGTCTTCTGTGTTAGTTGGTTTTTTGAGGTGGTAAGATACAGTTTCTTTCTCTTTCTTACTATTGTTCTACCAGTGGGTTTGTTCTTTCTTGTTTATTCATGGTAGTGATTATCATTTTTTTGGATTCCAATTGAAGGACTCCTTTGAGGATTTCTTAGAGGGCTGGTCATATGGTGGTGAAGTCCCACAGTTTTTGTTTGTCTGGGAAATATGCTATTTCTCCCTCATTTCTAAAGTATAGCCTTGCTTGGTATAATATGCTTGGCTGGCAGTGTTTTTTCTTTCAGTATTTTGTATATATAATCCCATTCTTTTCTGGCTTGTAGAATTTCTGTTAAGAAGTCTGCCGTTAGTCTGATGGGGACTCCCTTAAAGGTACTTGACACTTTTCTCTTGCTGTTTTTAGTATTCTCTCTTTGTCTTTGAGTTTTGCCAGTTTGACTATAAAGTGTCTCAAAGAGGACCTTTTTGGATTGAATCTGTTTGGGGATCTTTGAGCCTCCTGAATCTGAAGGTCAGTGTCTTTCCCTATACCTGGGAAGTTTTCTGCTATAATTTTGTTGATGTGTTCTCAGTGACTTTTCCTTTTTCTTCCCCTTCCAGAACACCCATGATTTGGATGCTTTGTGCTTAAGGTTGTCTGCTATTTTTCTTATATTTTCTTCATTTAAAAAATCACTTTTTTATGTCTGCCTGAGTTATTTTGAAAAGACTATCTTCAAGATAAGAAATTTTCTCTTCTGCTTGCTCTAGCGTGCTGTTAAGCTCTTGGTTGTGTTTTTTTATTTTGTTGAATGACTCCTTCAGTTCTAGCAATTGTGCTACGTTCTTTTTTAAATTATTAATTTATTTCTAAATTTCATATCCCCTCTTCATATCCTGTACAGTTTTTCTCAGTTCATTGTGTTTTCTGAGTCTTCTTGTATATCACTGAATTTTCTTAAGATTGCTTTCAGAATTTCTTTTCTGTCATTTCAAGGGTCCTGTACTTGAGAATTATTTTATTCCTTTGATAGTGTCATATTTTCTCATATTTCATATTTCTAGTATCTCTTCATTGACCTCTGGTCTTCTGGTAAAGCAGTTACTTTCTATTTCTCTGGAATGGTCTTTGAGGAGGGACATCCTCCTGTGGATGTGTTTTGTATTGACTGCTGAGCAGGATGTGTTAGTATTGATTCTGTGTTGACATGGTAGTGTAGTCTCCATGTGGGTACTTTGGCCATAATCAATGTTAGAGTTGCGTGTGAGTGTCTCTGTGGTCTAGGCACTGGGACAATTAGTGTTTCCTTGCTGAGGCTTAATATTCTTTTCCTGGGCTTTTGTGGTGACTCTACTTTGTCAATGCAGTTGAGTGGTCTGTGGGCTTCCTGTGCAGTGGTGGTGGCTGCTGCTGTGGTGGCAAGCTGTCCTTGCAGCAGAAGTGGCTGTGGCAGTATCTGTGTAGTACTACCTGTGTGGCAGTGGTGGGGACCTGCTGCAGCAGGTGAGGTCACCAGGTATTCTTGCCTTCTGCCAAAGTGGCAGAAAACATTTTTTGTTTCACCACTAATTTATGAAAAATTATTTCTCTTTTCCAATTTAGAAGTTCAGTGACTAAATTAAATTTAAGGAAATACAATTTAACACTAATTCTTCAATGAGAAAGGAAGTTTTAGATAAGTGAAATTAGAGTTAGTATTATTTCCACTGAAAAGCCTTATTTTCTCCCTTTTTTAATCTTGTGATTTTTAAAATGTCTGTCTACTTATTTATTTATTTTAATTTTTAATATATTATTAGCATATTCATTAAAATGTCTGTTTATTTAAATATCTACTGAATGGGAAATACAAACTGTTATTTTTTTTCCTTTTAAACTTTAAAAAAAATTTATTTTATCAATATACAATGTAGTTGATTTTCATGTCCATTTATTGATTCCTCCCTCCTCCCTTCCTCTCCCCCCCAACCCATCAACATCATATGTGTTCACTTGTCTTAACAAGTTCAAGGAATTTTGATTGTTGTGTCTTCTTCTCTGTCCCACCCCATTTGTTTGTGTATTTATTTATTTATTTTTAGCTCCCACAAATAAGTGAGAACACGTGGTATTTCTCTTTCTGTGCCTGACTTATTTCACTTAATATAATTTTTTCTATGTCCATCCATGTTGCTGCGAATGGTAGTATTTCATTTTTTTATAGTAGAGTAGAATTCCATTGTGTAGATATACCACAGTTTCCTTATCCACTCATTTGATGATGGACATTTGGGCTGGTTCCAACTCTTGGCTATTGTAAATAGTGCTGCAATAAACATTGGAGTACAGATATCCCTTTGGCATGATGATTTCCATTCCTCTGGGTGTATTCCCAGAAGTTGAATAGCTCAGTCATATGGTAGATCTATCTGTAATTGTTTGAGGAACTTCCAAACCATTTTCCATAAGGGGTGCACCATTTTGCAGTCCCACCAAAAGTGTAGGAGGGTTCCTTTTTCTCCACAACCTTGCCAGCACTTATCATTCTCAGTCTTTTGGATATGAGCCATCCTAACTGGAGGAGATGGTATCTCAGTGTGGTTTTGATTTGCATTTCCTGAATGCTGAGTGATATTGAGCATTTTTTCATGTGTCTGTTGGCCATTCATATATGTTCCTTTGAGAAATGCCTATTCAGCTCCTTTGCCCATTTTTTAATTGGGTTACTTGCTTTTTTGCTGTAATGTTCTTTGAGTTCCTGGTATATTCTAGATATTAATCCTTTGTCAGATTTGTATTTTGCAAATATTTTATCCCACTCTGTTGTTTGTCTTTTAACTCTGTTGATTGTTTCTTTTGCTGTGCAGAAGCTTTTTAGTTTGATGTAATCCCATTTGCTTATTTTTCCTTTGGTTACCTTTGCTTTTGGGGTCATATTCATGAAGTCTGCACCCAATCCTACTTACTGAAGTGTTTCTGCTATGTTTTCTTTAAGGAGTTTTATTGTTTGAGGATGTATATTTAATTCTTTAATCCATTTTGAGTTGATTTTGGTATATGGTGAGAGGTACAGGTCTAGTTTCATTCTCCAGCTTATGGATATCCAGTTTTCCCAGCACCATTTGCTGAAGAGGCAGTCTCTTCCCCAGTGTATAGGCTTGGTGCCTTTGTCAAAGATCAGATGGCTGTAGGTTTGGGTTGATTTCTGGATTCTCTATTCTATTCCATTGATCTGTATGTCTGTTTTTATGCCAGTACCATGCTGTTTTGGTAATATAGCCTTGTAATATAGTTTTATATTTATATTTATATATATAATATTTTATATTTATATAATAATTACCTGTACAATCAGGTAATATTATGCCTCCAGCTTTACTTTTTTTGCTCAGAATTCCTTTGGCTATTCATGCTCTTTAGTTATTCCATACAAATGTCTGGATAGTTTTTTCTATTTCTGTGAAAAATGTCATTGGAATTTTGATGGGGATTGCATTGAATTTATAGATCACTTTGGGTAATATGTACATTTTCACAATGTTATTTCTTCCAGTCTAAGAGCATGGGATATCTTTCCATCTTCTCCATGCTGATATTCAACATAGAACACATAGAATGACCAAATGCATTGGTTCTTTTCCCCATACCAAGTATTTCTCTAATTCTCTGTATGAACAACTCAGTGTCCTACAATTTAACTTAATCCTAACACTGTCTATCTGGGGATAGCATAAGATCCCACAAGTTAAGGGCTCAGTCCCATAAGACTTCTCTTCATGTCAAAGGACAGGCATAGTCTGTACTTTTGACTGAAGGGCTATAAGTTGGTGGTTCCCATGACCCCCTCCTTGGGTTCAATCATTGCTAGAACAGCTCACAGAACTCAGAAAAATGGTCTCTTTAGTAGATTACCAGTTTATTATAAAGGCTAAAACTCAGAAAGAGCCGGATGGAAGACATGCATAAGGCAAGGAATGGAGAAGGGGCTAGGATCTTCCATGCCTTCTCCAGGCATACCACCTTCCCAGAACCCCCATGTGTTCAGCAACCTGGAAGCTCTCAAAACCCTGCTCTTTTGGATATTTGTGAAGACTTTATCACATATCCCTGTTTGATTAGATCATTGGTCATTGGTGATTAAGTCAGTCTTGAGTCTCTCTCCCTTTCTCTTAAGGTTGGGGTTGAAGCTGAAAGTTTCTGGAGGCCCATAAATCTGTTTATTTCATAATTAACAGAGGGTAATGGGGTTCTTTCTGCTGTTTAACTCTGGGCCCAAATAATTACAGCTTCTTCAATGGTTTTTAAAGTCAGTAGACACTAAATTATCATCAACCACATCTTGAAGGGACTACAGATATAAATATAGATGTAGAGATTGGTTTTGATAATAGGAAAACCATGATCTAAATGTGGTAAAGGAAAATACTCTGAAGTTATAGAATATAAAGTTCTGCTGACAAGAAGATATACAAGTGTGCCAAGCCATTCATGTTTATATTTTGTGCTTTGTTTGCATTACAGCAAATCTTTAAAATATTATATCCATTTATCCATATCTGTGTATGTGGTATGTATATGTGTATATGTATACACAACGTTTTTTTTTTATCAACTTTTTACATTTAATGTAAGACTCTACTTGGGCTGAATTTATGCTATTACTGATAGATAAGAAACACTATGAACAATTTGATTGATATTCTTTTTTTTTTTTCAACAATAAGCAGAGGTACCCTAACTTATTTTTTTCAGTTTAGTTTTATGGTGTTTATGTAATCATAAATCAGGTTAACTTCTTCTATTTCAGGGGTATATTTTACATGTAAATCCTTAGCAAACATTAACTCTTTCTATACAAAAGAAATGAGAAATTTTATTATTTTTTTCCTAGAAATTACATCTAATCCTATAAAAATTTCTCATAAAGCTTAATAGCTCAGTGTAAGAAAAATATATATGTCTTTCTAAATAACATACAAGTGAACAGATATGATGTAGGGGGGAGAGAGGAGAGGAGGGGGGAAGAGGAACGGGTAAAGGGTTATGAAAATTGACTACAGTGTATATTGAGAAGTTAAAATTTAAAAAAATAAGTAAATAACATATTTACATCTTGATACATTCAGTTTTTTAGGGGGGTCTACTTAGGAGTGTAGATTTCTTTGTGGGAACAACAATGACAGAGAAAAGAAAGAAAGAATAGAAAACATGCACATTTAGTTAGGAAGCAATAATAGCCTTTGGTGTCCTCCTCTTCCCACAACCTCTCCCAACTAAAATAATTCTAATTAAAACTAACTTATATTGATAAAAATGTTATCTCCTGTGCAAGAGGTGTTAGATGATTTCACCCGGCTCTGCAAAGGACACTTCTAGAAGATTATATTTGGTCCTGGGTATCACACTTTCAAGAATATATCAGATTATACTTCCCCAGGAAAAAGGACCAAGAAGAGAAGGGACTTAAAACCATATGATATAAGAGTCCCAGAACTGACTGCTTAGGATGGAGAAGGAAAAGCTCAGGGAGGGACTGGGAGCTATCAACTATCTCAGGCCTCTTTCCTGGAAGAGAGTTAAACTTATTCTATGTGGCCCAAAAATGGAAACAGAACTTCTAAGTGAGGCTAAAATGGAAAGATTTGGAGTAAATATAAAGATGAATTTCCCTGTGGTTATGTCTGCTCAAAGAAAGAATTGACAACTTGAGGAGTTAGTGAGAGGTTTGTGCATAGCCTGGATAACATCTTGACAAGGGGGGCTTTGTCATTAGAAGTGTGGGTGGATTAAATTATCTTTAATGGTCTTTCCAAAGCTGAGATTCTGCACATCTTTTTTTCTGACCTTATGTCAGAGTTGTTCTGAAAGCCTGAGGCTTGGAGAAGCTGTTGTCTTCACATTTCAGTGCAGAGATTTACATACTTACTCTTTATTGCAATACTGCAATTTCATAATTGTCTGCATGAGAATATTTAATATTTCATGCCAGATAGGATTCTTGTTGAATGATTGTTCTACTTATGTAATCGTGATATAGAAAAATCTTCATGGAAGCCATTACGATCTGTTCATAAAACTTTATTTGAAATTTTAATGGTCGAAATTTATGGTCAGTGGTGGATTTGTATGCTTAACTGTAAATATTTATGCTTGATTGTCTAAATCACTCTATGCTGCTCTCTTTGGTATGAAGAGCAGTGCTTTGGAGGGTGTGCTTCTTACACTTATACCCCTATTCCAGGAGTTGCTTGGCTTAATGAATAAATATGGTTAATTTTCAGACGTGAGATCTGAAAGCAGATCTGTCTGGGATGTGTCTCATTCTTAGAGATAAAAAGCCAAATTACTCGCATAGAGACCTAAAGATTTAAAAGTCAGGATTTAGAAATATATTGGATTAGTTTGCTCCATTCAATTCCTTTCAGGTTCTTTTATATGCTCCCTAGCTCTACTTTAGTAAGAGTGGGGAAAGGCAAAGTAAAGAAAGAAATGAATATTATCTAGTAGTGGGAAAAAGGGAAAACTTGCTTAAGTCCCTCTGTTTTGCTTCAGTGACAAGCTCATAAATATTGTATTTAAAAACTTAATCTCTAAGAAGGAATTTGAGAAATTGGAAGATAAGAAAACTATAGTAATATAGTTGCTTCTAAATGGAGAAAATGAAGAGGCCTTTCTTCTTTGGCCCTCCTTCCTTAGAATTAACCTTGGAGCTAATGTTCTCCCATTGGTAGCTTTTTATGCATAGAAGCGTTTGAGCAATAACCTGATGCATGAAGAAATATTACAGTGTATGAGGGAAAATAAGAATAGACACCTTTATAGCTGAGCTTAGCATGTTGTGAAAGGCCTGAAGGTGGAGCTCTTGGCAAAGTTTTGATATAGATAGAGTGTGAAGCCAGAATCTGGATATTGGTGCATGTTTACAGTCTTTTAAAACTAACCTTTTCCCCAAAACTTTGTTTTGTAATCTGCTTGAAATATAATCTTAGGCACCGTGTTTCAAAATGCCAAAGAATTATGGAAAAGTTACACAAAATCTGTGATTTTTTTCTTGGTCATATTTCTGAAACTAATAGCCTAATTTATATCTTAAAAGAACCCTCAGCAGTTGTTCCTATTTTGTTTTCCTCCCTCTTACATGACATCATTTTTGGTAATAGTGAGCCTAGTTCATTATGTAATGTTCATGGTGGACTTCTTCCATTAATTGTGCTTGATACCTCCTTTTCCATGACCACCATGTTTATCTTTCTTTCTTATTTTCTATACAGAAGCAGACAAACATATCTTTCATATATACATTAGCAATGTTTGAGAGCCATTTTGTGATCCAAAGGAAGCATTTTCTTTGGCAATTTTTTATTTTTAAAATGAATTAGCTTCCATATCCCCTCACTCATCACTCTCTCTCTCTCAGGTATTTATTGCAAGGAATTTACTGTTACACTTTTTCTTAGTACACAGTTGCTAAATCCATTTGGTGTTTTATATTTTCCTTTTTAAAATATTTATATATGTAAGCTTTATAAAACTAAGATCAATTTTAGAAATGGAGCTTCGTATTTATCTCAAATTTTAGGATGTTTAGGAACACATTCATTTTTTAAAAAAATCTTGTTTATTTAGGATTCAGTGTGAACTCTATGAGAGATAGTTTTCAATATTTTCTCTGTCTCCCCTGCGTTTAAGTCACGCTGCATTGTGAGCATTGCTTAAGATAACTAATTATACTCATATTGCCGATGAACAAAGACAATATTTTTTAAGTCTAAAATTTTGGTTTGCAAAGTTTGAAGTCACTCTAAATCATAGTCTCCAGTGTGTATAAAACATACCCTGTCATATCTGTTTCTTAACTTATTGTTATGTGGGGATTTCATTAAGATGCTTAATCAAGCTTCAGAAATAATATGGTAAGAATTAATCTTCTCAACATTTCTGGTTATGAGCAGACTGCTTGATCATTTTTCTTTTTTGACGTGTTTAGAGAGCACTGCACAAATACTGGAAAATACCGTCTTTACTGCTTTTAAGTACTTAACTGATAGCCTAAAGCTTTACTGTTTCAGAACAAACACTGAAATGCATGCAAATCTCAGGAAGCATATTTTGGTGTAGTTACTAACTATCCCTTTGCTATATTTGTTTATGTTTTTAAACATAAATATATATGAGATGAAATTTGGTCAGAATATTGGGATAACTTTATTAAAAAATTAAAGAACAATGAATGAATGATTACAGTTTGATGAACAAAGTGTAAAAAAAAAAAACCCGTGTACAGTAGTAACTAATTTGTGTTTCTCCTTTTTTTAATAATTAAAAAACAAAGACTTGCAGAGTATAGAATTAATATTTTAAAATATGGAGTTTTTACTGTTTGAGAAACGGTTTTAAATGGTGATTTAAAAAAGATTATAATAATTGTTGTTCCTTTATTTGCTATAGCAACTTAATAGTTTTCTTTGAATTAAGGTAAATTTTTAGAGAAGATCAATTCATCACCTTTTCCTGAGAAAGATGAAATGCACTAAACATTGCTGGCCTTGGTTATAATACTGCTTTCATCTAATGTATCAACCTGGCATTCATATTTCAAGTCCAAATTCATTTGATTTAATTGGGATGGTGAAAGTTGGGCAATGTAGACCTCTCTGCAAGTAGTCCCGCTCTTCTACTCTGGGAACCCTTGCTGAACTCCCAGTCTCTCGCCCTCCCTCGCCACACTTGGCCAGGCACCCCTCAGAGCTCCCCACGTCCTTGTACTTAACTCTTCCCTGACTCCTTAACACTGTGCTGTCATCACCTATTTATTGTTCTCCCCCTTCACCTCCCCTCATAGATTGAGAACAAGAATGTCTTATATATTCCAAAGATTAACCCAGCAAATAGCACATGTTGGCATCCAATAATTATTAATCTATTCATCAGGATTCTGTGGAATCTGGCTTCATAAACATAGACTTCAAAACAACAGACTTACGAATGAGGAGACCACTCCCGAGACTACCATTTCTATGCACTCCCATTGTACTCCCATTTATGTAAATTTAGAAACTTGAATCTTTTATTTTTCTGAAACCAGCAGAGGTGTCCATTCAAAGTCTTTTTGGCTTTTGATAGCTTAAAATGCATAGTTATTTTTTTCTATTGTAGTATAATTTTACATTTCTTTGGTATTCTACTTAGAATCTGATCAAATAAAAATCATATATGTTTTTAAATTATAAATAACTTGTGTTATTAATTTGTCAATGTAATATTGTCGTAAATAATTATTTTTATATGAGATTCAGGGAGATATAATGAGGGGTATCATCATAGCAGTTTATGAATGAATGGAAATATACTGTAAATCTTTCCTTTTGGCATTACTCAGTAATGTGAGTTGTTTTATAAGCACTGTAATAAAATCATCTGAAATCCATTAAAATCCACTTGGAGCCTGTGAAATTCGAAAGACAGAGAAATCATTTAATCCCCCTGTGTCATGATGAAGCAAATGGAAATCTTACATGGTGTCAGTGATCAAAATCCCAACCCAATAGTCTTCTCAGTCATTTTGTCTCTTCTTCATTTACTCCCACCTTTGTAGATGAGACCCTTGAGATTTAGGCTTAATTCTCACCAGTTTTAACATGATCCCAAAATGCCACAGAAAAATGCCCCATCCATTGCTAAACTGATTTTCTCTAACTTAGTCACTTATTAGCATGTTTAAGAGATTATCCAAGGAACCTACAAAGGTGTTTTTTTTTTTCCTCCTTCAAAATCTGCTATTCAAGATACCTGTGAACATCTTAAGATACTTCCTGTACCACCTTGCCACATCCTCTTCCAAACCTTTTTGTCTTGGGCACTGCGGTCAATTATCCTGTTTGAGACTGATGAATAAGAACTATTCACAGATCTCTCACTAACCCAGAAGATTAAGAGTTTCTCCGGGTATTTCCAGTGCTGAAAAATTAGACCGAATAGAATAACAACCAATTGAAAATTTTGAAAAAAAAAAAATCTATTTTAAATTATATATACACAGATAGCTATGATGTCTTTGAACACTATACTATTTTCAAAAAATATTAAAAATAAACTTTTATTTTGATATGATTTAGAGTAACATAGAAGGATGCATCATTAGCAAAGCATGAACTGCAAAGATAAAAAATGAGGAAGATTGACTAGGCAGTTTTGTGCAGAAAAAAGATTTGCAACAGAGAGTATGTTATAATGGGAATTTAAGTGAGCACTGTTCTTACTAGAATGAGCTGTATAATGTAGCTAACGTTAAAAAAACACATTTTTACATAAACACGGGATATGGTATTTAGAGTAATCCAAATCATAGTTAATTCATGGTGGATTGTGGTCAGACAAGGAAAAACAGCACAACCAATTTAAACAAAACAGAAAAACAATGAAATCATATAACTCTTTTGGGTTTTTTATTTTGAATGTCAGGGTGTAATGGGAGGCAGTTTGGTAAGAGGAGCATGTTGATGTTGATGGCAACTTGTGGCAATTTCAACCATCGTATGTATTTGTGGTATTTTTAAAAATCTAAATTCTGTAACTCTAGTATATTTTCTCCTTGAGGCAATTTATCATCATTAGTTCACCAACACTTTTCAATGTGAATTAAGAGTCCTTCCCACAATTTACTGATCAAAGATAATCTAAAATAAAATGGGAAATTAATTTTCTTAGGGTAGATAAACAAGAGTGGGAAGAGAGAAGTGAAGTGGGGTTAAGAATATATAAAGAATATATATATATACTATAGCTAAAGAATAAGTGTATAAAAATACTTTTTACTGGTATTTTAGCTATCAACAACTGAAAATGCATAGCTAGTTTCTTTCACAGTAGTATATTTTTATATTTCTTTGATATTCCATTTAGAATATGATCAAGGGCTGGCTGGTTAGCTTAGCTGGTTAGAGCATAGTATTGATAACACCAAGGTCAAGGGTTTGGATCCCCATACTGGCCAGCCACTAAAAAGAAAAAAAAGAAAAGAAAAGAAAAGAAAAGAATCTGATCAAATAATAAAAAAAAAAAATTGTTTAAAAAAGGTGAATAACTTGTATTATGCTGTTGACATAATATTATCATGGCAAATAATTTTTTATATGGGAATGTGTATGTGTGTGTGCATATATAGTCAGTAGTGAAAGAGAACTGGATGGAGAGCAGAGCGTGTGTGCCTAATCTTGGAGAGATGGGAAGGGAGCAGTAAGGGAGAGACCATGGACTGGCCAAGGGCATCTTGGTTCCTGGCATGGATGAAGGGTGAGAGGAGGCGGTGTGTAATTACGTTATCTTTCTTATTATTTAATAGGGCATTTATATGGATAACTATTTATTTATAGTTTATCAGTTCCACTTTGACAAATGGAGACTTCTTTAAAAAACTTCCTCATCTCCACTGTACCAGGCTTGTCGGCATGGATCTGCAGAACCTCCTTACTGGGCAGCCAAGCTGCAGGAGAACCTGAGCTCAGAACTGATGAGTTACCGTGCTTCTGCAAAAATCTCTTGGCAAATTTTCAATGCAGACTTTTGTTCTGCTCTTTTAGGTGAGCAGTTCTACTACATAGCAGCACAAATTCTTAACTGTTCCAATGAAATAAACTCTGACAAGTACTTCAGTGATAGTCAGTTTATACTAATTGATTATTCATTCATTAACTTTTTACAGAAGTTAATAGCTAACATATAGTTAGTTGATAGCTATACTGATGAAAAATCAATTTATACAACTAATTATGAGCATGTTAGTTGCTAACTTCCAACTAATATATGTAAAATATATAAGCATTCTAAAAATCCAGACTTCTTTTACAGTGAGTCACAGAAGTCTCTCTCTGTCTTTTTTTGAAGGGGTGGGGTGGAGTGTAGCTGGAATATTCTCTAAAGTTATAATGGAAATAATGAAAAAATTTCCATTAGATACTGCAATATTATTTTATATATGCTAATGTAAAGCTATCTGTGTAAAGCACTGGAATTCAGCATTACATTTTAATTATATAGATTTGTGATAAAAAACAACAGGAATTTAAAAGTTCTATGGACTGAGGCCCACTATCTATCTTTCCAGAACAGCTCTCTTTATCAACCCAGATAGAGCACAGCACTTCGAAGGAGGATAATTCACCTCACTCTTTCTCAGCTCTAGTTGTTAAAACAATTATTTTAAAATTGAACTACAATTTTCTTTACTGTATCTTATATGCACTTGGTTACATGGAAAAATCCAATTCTTCTTCCATAATATTGGTATCCATATTTAAAGAGTGATCATGTCCCACCTTGTTTTTCCCTAACTCCTTTAATGATGCATGAGTGATTCATTTACAGACTTCAGTACCATCTTTTTCTCTTTTTTCTATTGATTCCAGTTTGTTAAAATTTCTTATAATGTTATCTGATTATTAGAGAACATAAGCAGGGTTACTAGTCCTTGACTCTGGATGTTAGCTGTACCAATATAACGATATACTGCATTAGACTTTGAAAATACAGTGCCCTTCTGGAGGATAGTAAACCTACTGCTAACTCAGGTACTCAGAATTGTTTTTAAATTGGTTGTTTATCTTTTTTTTTTTTTTTTTTTTTTCCGGCTGACCCTTTTGGGGATCCGAACCTATGACCTCGGTGTTATCAGGCTGCTCTCTAACCAACCCAGCTAACTGGCCAGCCCTAAATTGGTTATTCTTATTCTGGATTTTCAATACTCAAGTGTGGAACCTAAATAATGGACTTTATATTCACCAATCAATAAATACTTATTGAGTGTCTGTTAAGTGTCAGGCCCTGTACAATGCTCTAAGGGCGTACTGGTGAATAAACGGTCCCTGCTCTCACAGAGCTTAGATTCTCACAGAGAAGACCAGCATTACAATGGATGAGCGTGATATGATGATTCTCATAGTTCAAAGATAAGAAATGAAGTTGGGAAAGGCGTCCATGGTTTGCAAGAATAAGTCCATGTTATCTCCTTTCTTGCTACATTTTTTTCTCTTTGAAATACCACTTTCATTTTTTTATTATTGTACCTATCTGTGGGGTACAGAGTTGAACATCGATACTCATGTGCAATATGTCTTACAATAAAAATAAAAATGAAAAAAAAGACAAATACCACTTTCTTTTTTTTTTCCCCTGAAAACCCCTTATCAATTAATTTCTATTGACACATAGTAAAACCTCATTCAATTGTTTATATATTCTGTTATTATCATTATTATTGATACTCTGCAAAAAGATACACTCCTGAGTATTTCAATATGAATTATAAGTTCAAACTCTGTACAGGAAATCTTTCAGTATGGCACAGTGGTTTCAGATATCACTTTTAGTTTTCCCATTGTGTTTTTCTGTCACCCTACTTTTATTTTCATTTTATAATGATTTTAAAAAAAATCATTAACTTGAAAAGCTAGATAAATATTTGTTATTATTTTCCTGTGTATTTATGTAGATGATAATGAGATTTTGAAGACTGTAGAAAGAATAAAACTAGAGGATGACAGGACAAACAAAAAATTGTAGCAGGAAAATAGTATTTGACTTAACCCGGAAACATTTTTCCCCCTGAATCAGCATGCCCTACAAAAAGAAAATAAAAAAGAAAGAAAGGAACATGTTTGATTCCATCATATATGTTTACACAGTCACTGAAGGGATACATTAGGCATTTGTCTACAAATTCTACAAATAAAAAATATATGTCAAAATAAGTCTAAACAATATTAAATGACCAGTTATGATATCAAACTAATGAGCACCATAATTCATTGGAATTTATTATAAGACCTGATCTTTTGCATAGAGTGTTGGGATATATTTGAATCTGAATACAACTCGTAAATACTTGATTTGTTTTGGAGATTAATACATTGAAAAGAAATGTAATTATGACTTTGCAAAATATACTGTCTTAGTTGGCCTTTGTAAATTCCACTTAAGGATAACATATAGACATTAATTTGTTATTATTGATATATAGAAGAAAGCATATGTAGGTTGCACCTATATCCTTGATATGCTGGAATGTCCTGGTTTACACCTGTTGTAGATCAATTAATACCTATGAATTATTTCAACACTCTCTTTCACTCTCCACAGTGTTGCAGTTTGAACAGAAATATATCCTCACTTTATTAATAGGTCCAAGAGTTTAATTTTGTCTAGATAACTATATTAAAAATATTTTTTGCAGAAAGTTAAACCTAGTTTAAAACATTTTGAAAATGTAATTAAGATAACAAAATTTACATATAATTTTTCAGAGTTGGATCATGACTTGACTGATTCCTGGGGCAATATAAAGATTTCACTTTTAATTCCTTAAGCCATAATATTTGGTTTCCATTCATTAGATTTTATAAAGATTTAAAGGGCCACATTAGAATTTTAAATGTGGGGGCCGGCCCGGTGGCGCACTGCTTGGGAAGTGCGGCAGCGCTCCTGCCGAGGGTTCGGATCCCACATACAGACCGGCCGCTCACTGGCTGAGCGAGATGCGGGTGTGACACTGAGGGTTGCGATCCATTGCCGGTCACGAAAAAAGACAAAAAGGGGACCAAAAAAAAAGAATTTTAAAATGTAGATTTAGTAGTGGTCCTTCTATTGATAACAGTTAACACTTTAATCAGTGTATAGTACCAGGCACTATTCTAAGAGCTTTTTACACATTATTTTATTTAGTCTATACGGCAACATATTATTATCTCTATTTTATAACTGAGGAGACTGAAGCTTAGAGTAGTTAAGTGTGTGTTGTCTACCTTCTGCTTTGCTGAAGAATTAAATAGATAGCTATGTTCTAAATCAGCAGGATAAAATAGGCCCATCTAAGTTACTACCAGTGAATGTAATGTTAATATTTGCTTCCTAACTGTCATGAAATGGTCAGTAACTTCTGGGATACACATTATTATATACAGGAAGATTGCCCATAGAGGTAGACTGTACCTTCCTTGAGATATTCTAAATTTTACTGTGGGATCAAGTTGCATCATTGGGCCTACATACTTGGATAACATTGTTTTGGAGTATTAAAAATGTCACTCTTCTGAGCTAGGTTCTGGTGTTATTTCCTGGGTTTGCCTTTAATGGTGTTATGAGAAGGTGTTCCATTTCGTTTGTTTGTTTATTTTTTATTTATTTTTTATAATACTCTTTCCTCTTTTTCATAGTGTCTACCAGACTTCAGAGCAAAGAGGAGACATGTTTCTTCTGAATTGTTGATATGCCTTTTATGGGCACTGTGAATTTTTTTTACTGTTGTGTATTTTTATGTGAAGTTTTTGATTATGTTGTTTTCTTTTTTTTTTGGTTCCCAGAAAGAGCCAACTTTATGTTTCACTTTTTGTTATTGTATTGTTATTCAATACACATTTCTTGGGCTGACTTTAACCTTGATTTCCTTTTCATTCTTTGGCCTTACAGGCAAGAGCATGGATCTAGAGTCTGACCACCATGGTTCAAATCTCATCACAGCTGCTCCTCAAGTTTGGAACTCGGACAAGTTTGGACCTCGGACAAGTTAGTTAACTTCTCTTAGCCTCAAGTGCTCATGTGTAGCAAATGAGGATAATAATAAATCAACCTCATAAAGTTGTTATGAGAATTAAATGAAATAATGCATGTGGAGTTCTAAAAACATTACCTGACATATGTGTGTGTTTATTATTATTATGCCATGACATTGCTCTAATATTTGTAAAACTATTCAAATCCTTTTTATATTGAGGCTTAACATGACATTATAACATTGCTTCTTTTTATATACATAGTATGAAAACAAAAACATAAATACTCTCATCAAACCGAAATAGTTCCCAAAGTATATGTTAGACTGAGTCTACATCTCAAAAAATATAGATTCTGTTTAGTTTGTTTTATTTTCATAAAATATTTAGAGAATTTAGGCAAAAAGCAGTGAACCTGTGTAGATGAGTAGCTCTGGATAATATGTAATTAATACTTTCCCAAGTTGAGAAACTGAAATGCAAACTTCTGATTCTACTAAGATAGGAAAAGAAATAGATAAATATAAGTCGTATAAGAAGTAAAATACACTAAATAAACACAAAATTTTGCAGATACTTTACTTTTTCAAGGAAATGAAAGTATTTTCTGTTCCATTGCGTGGGAGGAAGGATTTGAGTTTCAACCACAAAAGCAAGCATGTCCAGGCAACTGAACACATGCAGGGTGGTTGGCTAGGCCCCATTTCTGCAACAAGTTCATGAAAGATGGGTTAATTAGGTTAATACTCTGCCCTATGAAAAACCCATTGAGCATAATTAGCTCTTTTGGGGATATTGTATTTATCATTTTCTTTTATCTCTTCAAAGTTTGATGAAGCTATACAATAAGAAAACATTTTCTGTTGAAGCCTGGAAATAGTGTTAAATTACAGGGGATAAAATTGTTTTCATCTTTATCTGACCCTTATTATTAAGACACTTTGCATTATGCTTATAGATAGTTTTGTTTGTTTGTTTTTAGATTGATAAGGCTAATCCAGCCTAAATTATTTTTATTTAGCTGTCCATAAATACCAGAATTATAGTGGTCAGCATCACTGTTCTGGATACCATCCAGGTCCTGGCTTGAGCAGTAGGACATGTCTATGGCATAGTTTGGGGCAAAAATAATACTGTAAGAGAAGGATCCTTCAAACTGAAGTCTTCAATTTACTGAAATATAGAAAGAGAAGAACCAAGTTGTGTAGTAAGTGCCTGAAGTTCACTGGTAGGGTGTGAGAAGAGAGAGTGGATGATTAGCAGGCTTAGAGGGGTAGGATGCATCTAGCATATATCAGAAGGTAAAGTCAGAGTGGAGGGAAAAAAGAACTGGAAAGAAAAAAAGGTACTTATTGTCTCATATAAATGTGAGATACTGCTGGAGACTAGTCTTGAAATAGGATCAATGCTTCTTTCTAGAAATCCTAGGGTCAAATGCAAGTAATCGGCATCTATCTAAGGTTTAATTAGCTTGGCTCAATTAATTCATTCAGTAGTTGCATTCTCCAAGTCGAAATGGAGAAATGTCATCAACATAGATCTTGTGTATAATCCTGATACTCTCTTGTTTGGTTTCTGCTTGTGGAATCAAATGCCAGAAATCCAATGAGTCCCCCAGTCCATACGCTAAGCTTATATAGGCGTGAGCACCAGTAAAACTGTTAGATTTACATGGACCCCTGGTTAGTGCTACAAAAGAAAAAGAAGACAGCCCAAGAACACATGCAATTTCAATGACTGAATTTAAAAGTCGTGTTATTGTGCTACTTTTCTTCTTCCCCTGAAGTACTACATTTTGCTGGTTATAATAATAAGGGTGAGCATTGAATGAAAATCTATTATGTTCCAGGCACTTTGATACCTTATTTAATTTAATCCACAGAAAAATGCTGTGATTTATCTTCTCCAATAAACTGGTGAGAAAAGTGAGGGTCAGAGAAATTACATGACTTCTAATTCCTGAAACTATTAAATACAAAGATTGTATAAAATTGTTCACAGCTACATTTATGGAATTAAAGTCATGGAATAGATTGTAATATAAATCCTATAACTTGGTCAAATGTTTGATTAAAACTGAATGAGTCCATCAAACCCATACCCACTTACCTTATAGAGCTACTTCACAATCAAGAGCCTTTTATAATTCAAATAGTTTCAGATAATATAATTGAGATTTTCATGTTAAGTAGTTAAGTAGGTGCCTTAAAACTGTCAGTGATATCTGAATATTGATGGGGAATGGAGAGATGATTTCTGCTTTCACACTTGATTATCTTATATCGAAGATCTATCACAGTGCATATTTGCATATTTATCCACTTAGAAGTAGGAATGCATGCCCGTATTCCTCACTGTTGAAATTAAAGAAACAATGAGCAAAATTATTTCTATTCTAAAAGACTATATTGAACCAGATAAAATTTTATTTTCAGAAAAACTTTAACACTTTAAAGAATGGCTCTTAAAGATTGTCAAGAGGTAAATAGGAGGATAAGTGAACCAATTAGAAGATACTTATGGTACATCTACGCATTGAAGACCCTTATGTTTTTTGAATACTACGTAAGGCAACAAAGTAGGTCTTACCTAGAGATATCTATTATATATGTGTGTATTTGGGGCTGTGGATGATGATAGATTACTGATTTTAATTGTCCTTTATTTTCTCCATATTTAAGAAACATCAATGTGCCCTTCTGCCATTTTCCCCATATAGGTTATTACACACATTGGAAGAAT
Source organism: Galeopterus variegatus (assembly GCF_000696425.1). Classification (NCBI taxonomy): domain Eukaryota; kingdom Metazoa; phylum Chordata; class Mammalia; order Dermoptera; family Cynocephalidae; genus Galeopterus; species Galeopterus variegatus. Next base: position 61,942 of record NW_007726238.1, read on the forward strand.
GAGAAAAGGTTGTTATTTGAAAGAAGATTAGGCATTGGAAGTGTTTTCTGTCTTTCTGTAAAATTTTAATATTATATTTTAAAGGGTTTTTTCTTTTAGTCTAAAATTTGAGTAAATTATAGAATTATATGATATTTTGCAGTTTGTAGCTTAACAAAATTAAAATTGTTTTCTCATCTAGTCTTTATGGAGTATTATAAACATAAATTGCGAGGAACTATTTCAGACTAACATTTGGTATAGTTTGTTTTTCTAGCCTAGAGTTTGGTGGTGATATCTTTGACCTTTTATCTTGAAATATTTGCCAGACCTAACCATATCACATGCAAAAACATTTAGCTCATGGACAAAGCTAGACTTGGTAGAATTAAGAAGTAGTCAAGATTTTTCTCTGGGAACAGAGAATTATTATCCCCAACAAAAGAATAAGCACTTTCATAAGGATCAAAGTTGTCAACCCAAGGGATAAAATTTTGGTAATAAAGTTTCAGATAGTTGGCTCACAAGTGAGAGAATATTTGTGTGGGTGGAGGCCTCGCCTCTTTCCTGGAGCCATGAATCCCATGGAAAAAGGTTAGACTAGTTGTGTCTACTTAGAACATTTATAGATACTCTCTTAGCTACTCAGTAGATAGAGATTATATCTCAGTTCTAATCTGTGTGGTGTTGTTTATTGTGCAAATAAGGACTTGCCATTTGCCTTTTAGAGAATATAGATCAGTTTGTAAGATTCATCTTATGAACCTGTAAAGGACAGAAAAATCGTAGTATTTTTCATAAAAAAACATTTTCAATTGAATAAATGCTTCATGTGTATCATTTCTTATGGTCTCTGAGTTAACTACTCATGTCTTTGTGGCCCTCAAGTTAGGTTACTGCTTTATATTTGGTAGAGTAGCTACTAGCATATTTTAAGCAGAACTTAAAGATTGTAATAATTAACTCTGAATTATTGAACTGATGAGGAATGGAAACATCATGAAGTGATTCTGTACAGGCACCCCTTTTTATTTTCATACTCCATTTTCTTCTTTTCCTGTCAACCATTCTTTTATTACGGTGCTTATTAATTGATAAAACAAACTAAGGTCACTCTTGGCTTTGCTTAAAAAAGCAAATATAGACATCAGCAAAGGTCACTCATACATCACGGGATATTAATTATCAATTTCTATTAGACAAAAGTTCAAGAATATTCACTCAGGTTATTTTTCACTTCTTTCTGGGCTTTTTCAGAGACCATTATTGGATCTTAACAATCACCTTGGGAAAACATTTAGCTCCATTTATTGGAAGGATATAAAATAAAGCCACCTAAGATAAAAGAGATGAAATTATCGGTAATATTGGGTATCCTTACTTAACCAAATTCTGGTCTATTCAATGTCTGCTGTTGTGGTTTGTGAATTAACCAGTTTAGTCACTTTTCCTTTTGTTTCTTTTGGATGTATTTCACTGCTTATATATTTCTGTAATAAATTTTAGGCTACTACTATCAGTGAAGAAATTAGTGGTATCTGTTGATTTTGATATTAATTCAAATGGTATGCAAAGAAAGTAGGCCTTTCCAGTCGATGAATGAATGAGTATAAAATTGAAGGGAGAATTAATCAATATGTATACTTGAAGCTGGTGGTAATCATAAACTGAATTTGCTTACTTGGCTAAGTATTGACTTCACATGGTTTTGTAAGAAAAATAAAGCCATGATAGCGCTTTACTTGTGTAAGCATGTGAGAGACTGACACCAGAATAAAAGCACAATGGATGATTATGTAGAATTGGCACCTTTGCAAGCCAAAGTCATGTCCAAGCTGAAAGTTTTGGAGAAGCAAAAATGCCTTGAAAAAGCAGAGGAAGCTGGTCTATAGAGAGAAGCTGGAAAACGGACCAAGACCCAGAGAATCAGAGCTGAGAGACCATGTTGCATAATGACTGAGGAAAGGACTATTGACTTGACTTTCTTACTTTCCAGGTGGAATGCCTCCATGTGGCCAAGCTGTACATTTTCCTTTTCTGTAATGTATACAAAATTTTGTGTTTTATACTTAATGAGCCCCCTTTTTACTTTAGTTGGTTTGAGTGAATTTCATTGAAATGATTCCTAATTGAGACCTTGAGGAATTCATGTTTAAAATCAAACACATCTTCCACTCCACTTGAGCTCCCAGTATCATCTTTCTTACAGTTACTCAGGTCACAAATCTTGCATGGTCTTTGACTCATTTCTTGCTCTTATTATCTGTAGCCAGTCATGAAGGTGTGTGGTATATTTCTTGGTTTCTAAGCACCACAACCTAAGCAATGCTGTTTCCTATGGTTCCCTAATTAATTTCCTTCATTCACACACAAAAATATGTAACTGATGCACAGATACCTCAAATTCATTTCTGCCTCTGTTCCTTAGTGACTATTGCTATCCCTGCCCTTCCTTCTCTTTCTTTATAAAGATTTTTTCCTTTCCTTTCTCTGTGCTTCTTTTCTTTGTAATACCTCAAAAATGTTGTGTCTTGTCTTTGATTCTTAATTAACTTATTTTGAATCTCATAATTAACAATATCTAAGATGAGCTCTCCTTGGGAATAAAGATAGAATTCCCAGTCCAATTCTGTTCAATAAGCTTTATTGAGAACCAGCTATTTGCCAGGTACTGTGCTAATTGCTGAGACATGAGATGCAATGATTTATTCATTTATTCAACAAATATAGATTCAATTCTTAAAATATGCTAACTCCTGTTTTAGGTAGTGGTCTCTGCCCTTGTGGAACGTGGTTACTAAGCACCACAGCCTAAGAAACGGTATTTCTCATGATTCCCTAATTCATTTCCTTCATTCTCACAGTGGAGGTGAGTAATCACACTGATGTTACTTCATGCATGCTCACGATGGCCTTCTCAAGTAAATTGTAAACCCCATAAAGGGAAGAAACTGTCTAGTCTTCCTTATTTCCTGAACACCTCCTCATTCTTTTCATGAACTCTTCTTTATGGAAACTCCTTAGCCTAAATTCCCAGCTCTACTCTCTCTTTTTTCATGTTCTTTAACAGAAAATTTAGATATATTTCTGACTTTCATTTTTGCACAGTGTTCTGTTTCTAAAGGCTGTATATTCTGTTCTGATATCTAAAGAGTCCCCACGTCCAAGTCCCCACACATCAGTCACTGAAGTATGACATGCTTCAACACCAACTCATACTCTCCCACCACACCTTCCTCCCTCCTTTAACTCTTCGTGGGGCCGTCTCCCCAGTTCCCTAGGCCTGAAACCATCCAGTCACCTTTGACTCATCATTCCTCTGCTTCAGTCCTTGCATCTAATTAGTCATAGCATTATGTTGATTCGTCCTTCTAATCGTTTGCTGTATCCTTTTCTTCTGATTGATGATCACATTGACCACTGTGGGTGAAGACTTCATTATTTCAGACTTGAACCATTCGATTCGTTTTCTAACTGGCCCCCTTATTGTCATCTTTTACTCTGTCCAAGTCTTCCTGTCATAAAGTATTCTTTAAATACTTCCCTTTATCATCTTTAATCCTCTTAAAAAAATCTATAAAGAAATCCCATTTCTCGTTACATCAAATCTAATTTTTTTTGAGTTTCAAGGCATTTAATGACTTGGTCTCGATCTGTCCGTCCACCTTCATTTTCTTCCTCTCTCAACATGAACTCTTCTTTAGTCAGACTATCTTCACACACACCCTGCTCCTTCTAATGCTTTTACTCCAGAAATAGTAGAAAATTGAGTGGTAGTAGGAGTGAGACAGACAGGGCTGGAACCCAGCTCCTGCTTCGGTCATTTCCCAGGCAGGGTAAGTTACTTAGCCTTAGTTTCCTAATAGGAACTATTTAACTCATCACATCTTGTGAGTAAAAGAAACAATGTAGGTTAAGGGTTCACTACATTGTATGGTAATATCATGTGCTTAGGAAATGTTGTAGCTATTGTTTTCCTCTCCTGGCTTGCATTCCTTCTATCCCTCCATGTAACCTAACTGCTCCCACTTTTAAGGCTTTACCTGATGTCCTCCATCCCAGTGAAATCTTAACCAACTTACTTGTGCTTTCTCTGAATTCCTAGAGATCAAACACTACATAAAAAATGGGGTCTGATTACGTATTGAGAAGGTTAACAAGAAATAATATACGGAAATCCAGGAGGCTTGGCATCTAGCCCATTCTTGCACTAATTATCTTGAGACCATAGATATAATCATTCTGAACCTCAATTTCCTCATCTTTAAAATGGGAACATTATGCACTTTTCCACTTCATAAGGTTTTTGGAGGATCAATAAATTTACTTCAGAAACTGTCCAGGATTATTACAAGTATAGATTTTCACTGCATATTTAATGATTGATTGGTTGTTAGGATATTCGGTAAAAGTTTGGCATTAATTTGTGGGATGTTTATTGTTTTTTTGAAAAATAACCATGTATAAAAATATACTTATTATAGGTGCTATTTAACAAATACATTTCTTTAGGGCAATACTAAAAGAAATGAAGAAATTCAGTCTTCTAGATTTATTTAGATATGTAGTTCATTCATCATTTTTTGTTTGGTTCCGTGAGAACTATACTTTCAGAAAGGATAGAAGTTTAAAACAAACATGTTGACAAACTTTTGGCATTCTCAGTGCTTAGTGGTAATTCCAGAGAAGGTTATTATGCCTTCTTTAGATATTTCAAAGTTTTCAAAAGAAGTAAAGATGGCATTAAAAACATACACTAATTAGTAAAGTTTAAGTATTTTTCTAATTTTAAAGTCTAACTTTTCCCTGTCCTTAAGCTGTCTAATTCTCTTTTAAATTTGCCTTTAGCCCATAGACCTCCATCCAAAGGGGAAAAATATTACTAAAGTGGTCCAGTATGTAAGGTTACTCTCCTGTTGGCCCCACCCAGCCTAATTGGCATTGCTGAAGATGGGACAAAGGAATGCAGGCCACAGGGACTTGCCCATTTTCTGTGATTCATATTTTGGAGCCAGTGGGGTGAAATTTAGAGGGAATCCACTCCTATCTAAACTCCATGTTCTCACCCCTAGACAATTATTTTTCAGAACCCAAGTTTTTTTTTTCTTTCTAAATCTGGCACACCTCTTGGAAAAACAAAAACTACGTCAAGCCGTCACAGGTTGCATCTTCAGTCTTATTCATTCAGTTTCCTTAACCGCAGACACAATGAAGAAATAAGATGGAGTAATTCAAGGTGGTTGTTAGCTGGGTTCTTTTGTTTTGCCTCAGCTCTGGGAATTTTGTAAATAAAATGGGCGTAGTAGAGATCAAGATGATTTTTTTTTCCAAAGAAACAACTTGGAATTTCTATGAGTTTTCCCCCACAGCTACTCTCCTGTGTTGATGCTTTTGGAAGAAATGAAATTCCGAAGTTAATGTAATCTGTGAAGAAACCCTTGGGAGCTATAAAGCTTTCCAAACTGACCATTCAAAGCACATGCTCTACTCTAGCTTTTTTGATGACTAGAAGAACCAATTCTAATAATAATAATTGGCCAAACTTACTATTAGGATCTCTGAACAAAATCCTTAGACAAAGAAGTGAAATCAATGAGTGTAGCAGCAGTAAGTAAATTGACTTAAAAGGTGTGATTTACATAGAATTTAAAGCACTTTGACTGTCATCCTTATATGGAAACTTTTCCTTTTGTTTTATTTTTTCTAAAATGTGCAGCTAAAAAAACTCTTCAAATTATTTACCTTTTTATCAGTGAAGACTTGAATTTAAATGGAATTTGAAATGAAAATGACTTTAGTAATATGTTTATATATATATTTTTTAGGGTCAGCTCTTAAAGTGTGCTAATAGAAGAATTTGTGAAAAGTAAGACTTTAATTTTTTAAAAAAAAATTTTTTTTTCTGGGTAATTCTTTCTCAGTGGATTTCCAGGCTTATATCCCAATAACAGGCTGATGGTTATGTCATTTTCTTTTTTGTTTGTTTTTTAATTCATCTTAACATCTCACGGTTTTTCTATCAGCTTATTTTAAAGTCAAGTTTTCAAATGTAATTCTTTGACTTAATGAATTTTCCTAGAAAGAATTATATTTAACAGTCAAAATTTATTAATTCAGCTGTATTTAATTATTTACTACAGAAGATGACTGAGAATTTCTATTTAATTGTAACATTCCTTTGGGAATTGTGGAAAGTCAAGTGGGAAAAGAAATAGCAAGCAACTTCTTTGTGAGATTCCACTAACAAACTATTACTATGACATAAAATTCCCTTCTTTTGTTCTGTCTCATCTCAAAATTCATGGGCAAATGATTTTCTTTTTCTTTTTGTGACAGTGAAAGGACTAATACAGATCTTTTGAAGGATGAGAGGTTTAAGAAGGTGAAGGAATTTAGGCATGAAATTGGTTGTGGGTTAGACATGGGTAAAAAATGTAACATTTTCAACATAGCATCTGGAGTCAAGAGTAGCAATTTTCTGAGACCAAAGAGGAAAGAGTGAGATTCCAGAAATTTCACAAATCCAGGCCCAGGTATATAAATGAGTTTGCAAATTTTAGTCACCTTCCAAAGGATATTTAAAAAATTTGTTCTTACAAGTTGCTCATTGCAGAAAAAAATGGGTATTTTTGATTGAGGTCACCACTGTTACGAATTGCCTAATTTTCATACAGTTCCAAAAAAAGTTATATAAACACAAGAGATATCACCACATTTTGTGTTGTGCTTGCTCATTCTTACTTTACGTGATAGGTATGCATGCTTTTTTTCCTCCACCCCCAATTCCTACTAATTTTTCCTCTCAAATGCCTACAATTCAGAGCCTACAGCCAAGGAGAAAATGGGAGAATAACCCCAATAAGAAGGGTAGAAAAGATTAAAACGCAAATGAAAGATATCAATTTTTTTCAGGCTACGCTGCAAATCTAGATTGTATTTCATAAGACGAGAGAGGAGTTGCAGGAAGGTTTTCCCCTGTTGCTGTGACAGGTCACCATTTCTAATCTGAGGGTCACAGCCAAGTTCCCTGTTTAGTAATTGCTTGATTTGACATCTATCTTGACCTTTATCTACTTTGACCTTTCTGGTTGGAGGTCACAAAAGCAAAAGAAGATGGAAGTCTTATAAATGCCTTGATGATGAAAAATGAGAATGGTATCCCTTTGGCCCTGCGTATGAATATATGTATAATGTGTTGAGGTGTTTTAACTCTTTGGTGCCATCCAGAGTGGAAACACTCATCCATTTTTATCTGATTCTAGAGATTTATTTTGTAATGACTTTGTGGAGAAGATTACAGATATTAAAAGTGGCAAAATCTTGTTGAATCTAAAACTTGACCATAAGAAGTAGGGACAGATTGCCCTGGATTAATTATTTTTGATCTGATCAGAATTCAGAAGCACATAATTGTGAGGTCACAAATAGAAAGTGTTACTTTTCAAATTCTCTAAAACAGAGCAGACTATTTGATATGTGCTTTAAGTGTGTGCTCATTGTTTATCACAGGATATACAATATCATGAATAGATGTTAAATTTCTCGCTCACATATTGTTTGGTATAGATCAGGCATAAGTCTTACCCTTTTCTAAGGATAAAATATTGTATTTTTTCCTAAAATAATATTGGTAAATAAAATTCAGATTTTTTTCTTTACATAATCAGCCCAGGGATGTGAATTTGAAGGTGAGATGCTGCATTTTCTTTGCCAAATGTTTTGTCCTAACCTGAAAAATTTTTAGCTAATAATCTTTGAGGCAGTTATTTAGAAGAAACTGAATACTGTATCCGAGAGTCTATTTTAATATAATTTCATGCTTTTTGTCAAGAACAGTGGGCTGAAGAGAAAATTACAATTTTTGATACTATTCAAATTTCTCTGTGTATCTTTGCAATGATATAGTACACAGATGTAATAATATAGTAAGTGACATAGTAATGACATAATAAATGAAAAAAATGAGGCACTGTTTATCCCAGAGTGGATATATGGGCATTTTTGGAAAAGTATTCATATTCACCTGGGTTTTTCATCACAATTGAAAGATAGAATACCTTAAAATGATTATAATTGGGCCGAGCCTGTGGAGCACTCGGGAGAGTGCGGCGCTAGGAGCGCCGCAGCGCTCCTGCCGCAGGTTTGGATCCTATATAGGGATGACTGGTGCTTTCACAGCACTCACTGGCTGAGCACGGTGTGGCCCATCTCAAAAAGGACAAAAAAAAAAAAAAAAAAATTATAATTGGTTTTCTACGAAACTATATCATCACTTGCTTTAATTTGTCATGTCCGATAACGTTGATATTTTATTTTATATTATTGTAAGCGACCCAGAAGATTAAAATATCAAAGATATTACTTAATGTATTTGTCTTTTATTCTCTACCTTTCCTTTATAATATTCATCACCATTTATGATTATACATTTATTTCATGATTTAAGTAATATTTATATTTTCCACTCAACAATCTGTTTGCTTACAATTGCATTCTCAGCACCCAGCTTTGTTCCTGACACAGAGTAGGCCTTCAATACATGCCACTGCACACGTGAAAAAAAAAAATACTCGTAATGAATGAATTATCCTTTGAGACTCCACCTGACTAAGGCACAAATGAAGTTGGTGGAGGGATGAGGAAATAAAAAAGGGAAGAGTCTTCACTTCTCTGAGCATGAAGATATGGGTTTTTTGGGCTATTTATCCAGCTCTCCTGTGTTGAGTAGGTTGTGGAGTGCATCTGTTCTACTCAGCGCTTCCAGTTGTCATGGTTCAAACCTGGGTTTATAGACAGGGAGGGAAATTATGAACTTTTGTGCTGGTGAACTGGCTCTCAGAAAAATAAAGCACTAATTTCTAACTTGACGATTTCTGTGGTGCAATTAATCTCACCAAAGATGATTTCAAGCTACAAAGTGATGTCACTGAATGGGAGTTCAGAAGTGACACGCTAACGGGCTCTCCCCAGCAGTGCCAGCACATCATTGGGAGCACGTCTTTGAAAATCTACGTTCCCAGCTTCTTTTCCTACCATTCTCTAGATGGAAATTTACAGTCTGATGACACCGGGCCTAGACTTACACTTGTGGTGGACGCGGAGATGTACCACCCTGGCCCCTTCAAGGAAGGACTTGCTGCCTCGCCGCCACCTCTCCATGTCTTCTTCGAGCGCTGCCTTGCCCAGGGTCACACCCTTCTGGCGTCCTGCAGCTAGTGACAGAGACAGGCAGGGGTATGAATTGAAGGTCTGGCTGCAGCGCTCCCTCTGGTGACCATTAGTGTCGCAGCTCAACTTCTCCATCTGCCCAATCCTGTGGTCCCCAGCTCCCTTCCACAGGTATTGATCCTCACAAACATCCTGCTCTTAGTGTCCATTTCAGAAGGATGAAACTGTGACCACACTTTGGTATTTTACTTCACTTTGCTTCATTGCTTGAGAAAACCTTCTCACCTTCTCCATTGACCAGACTCTTGTCCACCTTTTCTGAAATTAGCTTGGGTTTGTCATTTCCAGGAAATCACTGAACAACTCGTGGATAGGCCAAGTGGTTTCATAGCATCCTGGACAGATTGCTATCTCTCTTCTTATCATATTATGTCAATATCTGTTTGTTTATCTGTCTCCATCACTAGATTGTAAGTTCCTTAAAAGTTTTCCTCTATCTCTGATACCACATGCCTAGTGCAGTAATGACATGTAATAGTCACTCAATAAATACTTATTTGTTGAATTGGACTAAACTGAATGGTTTGCCTCTACTCATCCAGTTCCCTTTGTGAGCTGTTTATATACTAATTGGGGGACTTCTGAATACTGAGGTGGAGTACTGTGGGAAAGCAATGGCCAACCTTTACTTGAAGGGCTGGAAAGATGGTCATCTGGGCTACAGTGCTGGTCATCTTCTCTTGGTATGAAGGCAATGACATTGACACCCTTTATAAAATAAGACAGAAGTAAAAACTTGAAAAAGAAAGAATACGTCTCTTGAAAAAATACAAATAGCCAGCTTCCAAATGATATTTAGAAAGGTAATAGTTCTTTTTCTTGGTTCATATATTTATATAAAAAGGAAAAAGTGACAATCAAATGCTGGTTCTGTTTATAAAAGAGTTAATTTCATTGTCTTATTAAAATACAAATCTCTTCTATAGAGTGTACATGAGGTGTACAAAATAAGTAGTGTTTATTTTGAAAGAAGGTAGAAATCACTGATGAAGATATATTTAAGTTTTCAGAAATGAATTTTTCATTGATAGAATACATTGTATGGTTTTATGATATGTTGAATCCTTAAATGTGAGTTTGATTATGTATTGATATTAAGTTTGGCAGTGGTCTATTGAAAGACAGATGAATTTGTAGAAATTAGGCAAAGAGTTTACTTTAGTATACACCACTTACATTAAAGCAAGCCTTTTAAAATATTTAATATATCTATGTCACTAAAGTTTTTGCAAGGCTTATTGTGGGAGCCAAATTTCTTGTATGAAATTGTATCTGAGAGGACAGAGGAGTGTGTAAATTGGCGAGTGGAGATTAAGAAAATTTTATTTTGGAAAATTTCTTATATAATTTTTCACAATAGTGTATTCTATTCCCTTAGGTGGAAATTAAGTTTTTAAATATCACAATCAGGCAATGATAAAATAAGGTAAGAGAAATATGTGAAGGCCATAAAATTCTGTGTCCAGTTATATAAAGTTTATCATTATAGAAGAAAAGTGTGACTGGGCTCTAAATATAATCAATTTTTGTAGCACATTGAACTGTCTGTATTTTTATAATTCCATTTTTGGTACATCCTCTGCATACAAACATTGCCTAGTTGTTTGTAATGCTATTTTACTTATTTTTTCTGGGTCGTGTTCTACCACCTGGAGAATTTTAGTAAAGATACCTAAATTTTGGCATGTGAATTACTCAGTTAGATGACTGAGAAAAGTTCCCCTGTGAGGGCGGTTGAAGATCTAGAAATGTATCAGTTTGTTGGGGCTCTCATAACAAAATACCACAAACTGAGCGGCTTAAACAACGCAAATGTATTGTCTCATAGGTTTGGAGGCTGGGAGTCTGAGATCAAGGTGTCAGCCAAATGATGCTCCCTCTGAAGGCAGTAGGAAAGGATCTTTTCCAGGAATCTCTCCTAGCTTCCAGTAGTCCCTTGGCTTGTGGCAGCATAACTCTAGTCTTCATATGGCATTCTTCCTGTGTGTGTGTCTGTGTCCAAATTCCCCCTTTTATGAAGACAAAAGTCACACTGGGTTAGGGGCCCCTCCTATTCTGGTATGACTGCATGTTAATTAATTACATCTGCAATGGCCCTGTTTCCAAGTAAGTTCATATTCTGAGGTACTGGGGTTAGGGCTTCAACATTTGAATTTTGGGGGGACACAATTCAACCCTTAACAAGAACCAATACAACTTATATCCAGTTTCGAAGGGGATGCCTCCCACTGCTGCTTGATGCTATGACTTTGTCCGCAAAATGCTGTTGATTCACAGAGGAGATGCTTTCATGAGTGAGAGCAGGGAAATAATCCAGTGTTTAAAATTTTTTAGGTAGAGCCTAAGCTTTGGAGATAGACCTGCATTTGTTGAACAGAACAGGGATTTGAATCCTGTTTCTGTTCTTCACAGTCGATGAGTTTTGAGCATATAGTTTAAACTCTCTGAGCCTCAAATTCTTCATCTAAGTATGGGGGTTATAATATCAATCTCATAGTGTTTCTGGAGCATCAAATGAAAAATCTTAGGTAAAACACACCCTTGGCACTCAATAACTAGTAATTATATAAAGTCCCAAAGCAGAAGAGAATGGAAAACTCTTGAATTGCCAGTGTGTTTACATGAGTTTGAAAGAAACAGAATTCTTGTCTCCAAAAGAAATGGTGTAGGCAATCTCAGGTATGCTTACCATGTTTATGTTTTAAATCCTATAGAAGCCTTGCAAGCCAGGTGTTTGTTTTTTACTCTTGTTCAAAATATTTTTGGATATATTGGTATAACAATGATGATTGCTCAAAATAAACTATTCTGCTGTTCAACTTTGAAATCAAAATCTCAATCATGGAAATGCTAGCAGAGTCAAGCAGTGATACAAAATGTACATCATAAATAAATAAAGAACTGATTTTAGATTACATTCTTTAGCTATGAAATCTATTTTCAAACTTAATTTAAGGTTTTGTTAAAATTTTAAGCAACTGAGCCTTATTCTCTGAAGTAAAACTTGGCACAGAGAAGTAAAAACGAGTGGTGTTTAACCATTCCATGGGGTATTTTTCCTTCTTTGCTGTGTCATCTTTTAATTTTAGTGTCAAATAAAATTAGACAATTTTAGTAATAATACTACTTTTCAGTGAATAAGGCTTTCTTCTGTTTTATCACATCATATAATTAAGAACCATTAAATACTGTTAGGGGATTTGGTTAAATCATCTTTAAGTTTATGAAAACAAAATGAGTGGCCTTCCATAATCTTACAAGAGTCATGGACTTTGGCAGCCAGTGAGAAGCTACTGTCGACATTTCTCCTTGGTATTACTGCATTGTGTAATCTTTATCACACATGTTTTTAAGACCTTAACAGAGTTTTTATGTAAACTTACTAAAAGGTTTTGGGTTTAGAAAGCAACGTTAGCTGGTTATAACAAGCTGTATATTATTAAAGACACTTTGTAGAGAGATGCTGTATTTTTAGGAGGGATGATTTGTGCATTTTAAATATGGATGAAGTGACACGACTTTTAATGATGAACTATGCTTAATTTTGCTTTTATTTCTTTGGAAAAGGTGTAAAACGGGTCTTTGTTGTTTCACGAGGCATGATAGACTTTTAACCTGTAATTACAAAAAATATTTTCTAAAAATTTTATCTACTTGTATGGTATAACTTCCCTGGCATCAGTATCTCTTCAACTTTCTTTAAGGGCAGAATTTCTTTCTCATTAAACCACAGTGTTGTGATAATATGCTTAATTTTAGGTTGTTGAAGATGGTAATTATTGAGATAATGTACTTTGTTTCAGCATGACTCAATGGGAAAACAAAAATTGGTCAAAAGTTAAAATGGGCCTGGGAAAATATGATGTCAGACCACTGGACAGAATTTTGAGGACACCCAACCATTGCTGTCTCTTCTACTTATCCTTAAAAATACAAAACAGTTCAGGTGACTTCATGGGTCATGGACAAGTCTGATCATGGTGGGAAGCATTAAGTACAGAAGAGACACATGTTCTTAGTGTGTGTGTGGTAGCATGGGGAGTCAGATGCCAAATGAGGAGGAAATAGTTATTTGTCACTAAGAATGAAGCTCATCATCTGGGATGTGAATCCTACCCAGTTCAAAGAATTAGAGATTTGTGGCAATTTTCTTCAGTGAAGTAAACAAATTCTAAAAGTAGGCATTTGAACAGCTTTGAGGCAACATTTGTAAGAAGATATCTTGTGAGAAAATAGGGAATATCGATGATTCTTTTCAAATGATCTGTTAGAGGAAAATAAACTTTTAAATAGAAATGTATTGAATCCTGAAAAATGCCATCATCTCTCTGACAGATCCCTGGATGTACAATAGGCCGGTCATGATAACAGATCCCAAACTGGACTCACTGGATCCCCTTCAACCCCCATCCTCCTAGACTGTGTCTCTCCTAGTCAGGCTTGACCTTTCTGTCAAATTTTCATATTCAGTAAATACACAAGCCCTGTCAATTCTACCTCTATGTATTATCTCAGGCTCTCTCTTCTCCTTTATATCCACTACTCCTGACTTTGTCGGGACCTTTAAGAAAAAACAAAAAACTCTCCCCTAAATTTTAAACATAGTCTCTAATTGATATTTTCCCTCCAGTTCAGTCTTCTCCAGTACATCTTCCATACACCAGCCAGAGTTATTTTTTCAAAATACTGTTCTACTATGTGGCTTTTTTCATTAAGACCCTTCACTAATGCTTCATTGTCTACAGGATAATCTAAAAACCTTAGTAAGGCATATGAGGCCCTCCATGAAGTAGTCTTGCCCAGGCCTCTCCACGACCTAATCAAGCTCAGCCTGTGTCCTAGCAATATACATATATCTGTCCTGGAGTAATTGCACCTTCGAGAATTTGCTATGTTGTTTCATGCCTCTGTGATTTTGCCAGTGAAATTCCTTCTGCCTAAAATACCTTCTATTTTTCCATCTTATTTCTCTCTCCCCAGCTCCCATTGCTCATCTTGCAAAATCATATTCATCCTTTAAAATTCATTCTCTGAAATTCACACCTCTTTCGGAAGTTGCCCCTGAACTTCTCCTCCTCCGCTTGTCAGTGTATCATTAGCACCTACCACAATACCTAGGGCATGGAAATGCTTAATAATTGATGGGTAATAATTATGGTGAGGTCACAAAATACGCATTATTAGATCACATATAATTCTGTCACCTCCATTTGGTTGTTTGATTTATCTGTTGACTGAGAGGAGGAGAAGTGTTGTCTTTTTCCTACTTGTTGCCCTTGTATCAAAATTTAAAGATTCCTTTCTGATTGTGCCCAAAGAAAAATAGATCTATGTAAATTGTGCTTAAACAAGCCTGGTATTAAATCCTGAGGTAATCCTATCATTTGGCCATTGAGAAACTTTGACTTTTGAAGGTCTTTTATTATGATTGAGAAACTGGAATTTACAAAAGGAGGCAGGAGGAATGAGGATATTATTTTATTAAGAAGTTACTAAAACATGCCCTGATACTTAGAAGAGTTCATTTTTGCAGACTAATTGCAATTTATATGTTTGTCAACATATGTACTTACTGGAAAATACTTTGAGAATAACCATTACCACTATTATAGAACTGGAAAGATAAAATATTTTGGGCTTTTTGAATGTAATATAGTTAATGTTCTTTATCTTTGAGGAAACCTGATCTAAGCAAATTATGTTCCTTGAATTGTGATTGGTTTCCTTTTCTATATTCTTCTTTTCCCATGTAAATAACTTCATGTTAATAAACAGTCTATTTGCAGTTTTATGTTTTACATAAACCTAAATATGCAATATTTACTTGTAATACCTAATAAATGATGTACTCAGTTATTGTTAGAACAACCAAGATAACTTGCACAACAGGTCATTTAGACCTATACAGACTTGAAAAATTTTTATTATAGATATGTCATAGTTTGTGAGAAATTGTCTTTATAGTGGGTAGGGTATAATATAGTGACTTTGTAATCATGTTATAGGGAGACACTATGCTATGTCAGATCTTGGAAAGTCTTTCTCTAGGACCTATAGAAACATTTTAGATAGTCCTTTCTGGAGGCCTTATGTAAATTAAATAATTTATCTCTCTATATACGTATTTATGAACTTTGCTCTTATTATAAATTTTAGTGTAACAAAGTCAAATGAGTGGGAAGAAATAAGGAAGCAAAGAGATAAAGAAAATAGTAAAATATGAAGATGATAAGTAGTGCAGGTCATATTATTCTTTATTTTTTTAAAATAGAAAATTGTTTACTACACCAAAATTTTCATTTAAGGAAAATTACTTTTTATAAACATAATAACCATGACATTGATGGTATTTTTCAAAAAATCTCAATGCATTTAATAGGCACAGCTTCAATATTTAACGTAAAAATTATATTCCATGGTTTTACTGTAAAATTAAAGAATCTTGAAACTGAAAAGCATCTTGATTATAGAAATCTAATTTTTTTTATTCAAAGCATTTTTAACATTTACTTGTACATATTTGTGGGGTACAGTATGTTGTTTCAATACATGCATGTACTGCACAGTGATTCACTTAGGGTAGATAGCATAGTTTTGTACCCATTAGTACAGATAAATAAATGAGAACAAAAAAGATTACTTTTCTTCCTCTCTTTCTCAACTCCCAGCCTCTGTTAACCATGAGAGGCTATGAGAACCACATTTTTTTTTTTTTTTTTAGATTCCACATATGAGTGATATCATGAAGAATTTGTCTTTTTGTGCCTGATTTACTTTACTTAACATGATGGTTTCCAATTCCATCCATGTTGCTTCAAATTATAGTATATTATTTATTTTTAAATAGCTGGGGAGTATTCGATGTGTATATATATACACATACAGTTTTTATACATTCTTTCTTTGATGGGCATTTATGTTGATTCCATCTCTTGGCTATTGTTAATGGTGTTGCAATCAACATGAGAGTGGAGGTGTCTTTTCGATATATTGATTTCATTTCCTTTGGGTATATACCCAATACTGAGATAACTGGGTCTTAAGGTATTTTTCATTCTCTAAGAAACCTCCATACTGGACCAATTTATACTCCCACCAGCAATGTAGGAGAGTTTCTTTTTCTCTATATCCTCACCAGCATTTGTTATGTTTTGTATTGTTGATAATTAGTCATTATAACTGGGGTCAGATGATATCTCATTGTGCTTTTAATGTGCATTTCCCTGATTAATAGTGATGCTGAGCATTTTTTCATGTGCTTTTTGATCATTTGTATGCCTTCTTTTGAAAAATAAATGTCTGTTCACTTCCTTTGCCAATTTTTAAATTGGGTTATTTTGTTTTTTGTTGTTGAGTTGTTTGAGTTCCTTGTATATTCTGGATTTTAGCCCCTTGTCTGAAGTATAGTTTGCAAACACTTTCTCCCATTCTGTAGATTGTCTCTTCACTTTGTTGATAGTGTCCCTTGCTGTACAAAAGCTTTTTAGTTTGATGTAGTCCCATTTATGCATTTTTGATTTTGTGCCTTTGCCTGTGACTTTGTAGTCTCGCTCAAAAAAAGTACTACCAACTCCCATTTCATGTAGCATTTCCCCTATGTTTTCTTCTAGTAGTTTCATAGTTTTGGGTCTTAAATTTAGGTCTTTGATCCATTTTGACTTGGTTTTTGTGTATGGTTAGAGATAGGAGTCTAGTTTCCATCTGTGGCAATGTGAATATCCAGTTTTCTCAGCACTATTTGTTAAACAGGCTGTCCTTTCCCCATTGTATATTTTTGGAATGCTTGTCAAAAATCAGTTGGCTGCAAATGTGTGGATTTATTTTGGGGCTCTCTATTTTATTCCATCGGTCAAGTTGTCTGTTTTTATGCCAGTACTATGCTGTTTTGGTTACTATAGCTTTATAGTATATTTTGAAGTTAGAAGGTATGGTGCCTCCAACTTTGTTCTTTTTGTTCAAGATTGTTTTAGCTATGCAGGGTCTTTTGTGGTTCCATTTAAATTTTAAGAAAATTTTTTCTATTTCTGTGAAGAATGTCACTGGTATTTTGAAAGAGATTGCATTAAATGTGTAGACTGCTTTGAAAATATGGACATTTGATGATGATAACTCTTCCAACCCATGAACAAGGGATATCTGTCCATTTATTTGTGTCCTTGTTAATTTTTTTTACCAGTTTTTTTTTTTTTTTTTTGTGACCAGTAAGGGGATCATAACCCTTGGCTTGGTCTCGCCCACACCGCGCTCAGCCAGTGAGTGCACCGGCCATCCCTATATAGGATCTGAACCCGCGGCGGGAGTGCTGCTGCACTCCCAGTGCTGCACTCTCCCGAGTGAGCCATGGGGTCGTTCCTTACCAATATTTTATAGTTTCATTGTAGAGGTCTTTCACTTTCTTGTTTAAATTTACTCCTAGGTATTTCATTTTTTTAGTTCTCATTGTGAATGGGATTACTTTCTTGATTTCTTCTTTGGCTATTGCATTATTGGCAAATAGGAAGGCTATTGCTTTTTTTGTGTTGATTTTGTACCCTGCCACTATGCTGAATTCATTCATTAGTTCCAATAATTTTTTGGTGGGTCTTTAGGGTTTTCTATGTATATGATTATGGCATCTGAAAATAGGGATAGTTTGAATTCCTCCTTTCTGATTTGGATGCTCTTTATTTCTCTTGCTTTTCTAATTCTCTTTCTCTTGCCTTATTACACTGGCTAGTAATACTATATTCAATAAGAGAGGGGAAAGTGGGCATCCTTGTCTTGTTTCAAATATTAGAGGAAAAGCATCCAATTTTTGATTATTCAGTATGACATTAGCTATGGGTTTGTCATATATGGCCTTTATTGTGTTGAGGTACATTCCTTCTATACCTAATTTGTTGACTATTTTTATCATGAAGGGGTGTTGGATTTTACTGAATGCTTTTTTTGTGTGTCTATTGAATAATCATATTTTTTCCCATCTTTCTGTTGATTGTGGTGTGTCATGTTTATAGATTTGCATATGTTGACCCATCCCTGGATCCCTGGGATGAATCCCACTTGATCATGGTGTATGATCTTTTTAATGTGTTGTTGGATTCTGTTGGCTAGCACTTTGTTGAGGATCTTCAAGACTGAAATCTAATCTTTACATTTGTTATTACAAAGCTACAAATTACAGAATTACACACAAAAAATTCTATTGTGTCCCTATTTAAATACTGATCATTGAATATGGAGATGAAGAAATTTGTGGTAGATGATATGATTGTCAAAATATTTGGAACTTCTCTATTGCACCCTTGTTTACTTGGCCTCTTTCTACAAGATTTCTTAAATGTCAAGCTTGGCTAAGCATTTTGACCAATGAAACATGTTACAGTAAAGTAAGGAAGGGCCCACAGGACATGTGCCATTTCCATGCTGAAGTTTTAAGATCCATTGCTTCATTCTCACTTCTCTTTTCTTCCTGCTGGAAGGCCAGCATATTCCACATCAGGGCTGTTTCTTCAGACTTGCACCAGAAATGAAGAGGACATTGTGTAGAGCCAAAGCTCAACTGCTATAAGCATAAATGTGGGCAAAAAATAAACTTCTATTGTTTAGTCCTCAAGAGTTGGGATCATTTGTTACTGTGGCATAATTTAGCCTAAGATGGCTAAAACATGGATGAAAATTTGAATAATGAAATGAAAATAGATCTATTTAAAGTAAATGCAAATTTTTATTTTCTCAGAGACATCAAAGTACAACTCAATGTCTTAATGCAAAAATGTTAAATTCTAAAGTTAATTTTTGAAACAGATTTGTTCCAAAAAAGAGAAAGCTCAATGTGGTAGAATCTCTGTTGTGTTTCAGTATCCCCTGGAGTTGCAATTGGTTTCAAGGTATAGTAAAATTAACTAAATTTTTGGGGCGGGTTAAAACAGAATTTTGAAAAACATTATAAGTTGGAAAATGATCTAAAGGTTTGAGGATCTAGAACTTAAACCCCAATCTGTCTGACTTGTTCTACTGATTGTGCTCTTCTAAATTGCTGAGCCTTTATGTATAGGAAGTGAGGAGGCACTGAGGGGTGTTAGGCAAGGAGTACTGATATGATCAGGTTTACATATGATCAGTATATATATAAGGTATATTGAATAGGTAGCACTAGAGAAGTGGAGATCCAATTTGGAGGCTAATATCATTGTCAAGAAAAGATGTAATGAGCTCTGAAGATAATTCATTTATTCATTCATTAGACAAATATCAATTAAGCACCTACTATATAACAGGTAATTTTAGCCTTTGGGGATATAGCAGTGTACAAAAACAACTATACCTGTCCTCTCATTAGGGCACATATCTGAGGTGGAAGGAGCCAAAATGTATGTATGTATGTGTGTGTGTGTATATATATATATTTATAAAATAGTAAATCATATATAAAATTACATTAATTATATATAATTGTATATATAATACTACATTATATATGTATATAATATCTGTGAACACTTTTCTAGGGCCCCTTCTGGGACTTTGAAAAGGACCTCAGTGGTCATGAAGCTGAAGCTCCACTAGCTTTTTGGTAAACCTTCCTGTATAAAGCTCTTTAATGTCCCTCCATTACAAATGAAATAGTGATAAAATCTCTTCCCATAGATTTGTGGTCTCTTCCTAAGCCAGTCGCCCATTTTCATCTGTCCACAACCTGTCTGGAGTGTTCTTTCAGTTCCTCAAATGTGTCCAGCTCATTCTTACCTAGGACTCTTCAATCATGGTTATCCTTCTGCCTAGAAGACTCTTACACTCTCTCTTTACCTGGCTAACCTTTACTCACCCTCCAGGTCTCAGGGTTTTTAAAGAACATTTCTTAAAAAGGTCGTCCATGAACTCCTGTCTAAATTAGAGCCTCCTCCCCCAATTATTGTCTCTCAATACACCCCCAACCCCTTTTATCCTTTACTATGCTTATGAGAGTCTAATTGCTTCTTTGTGTGTTTATTTTTAGTATTTGCCTCTCCCACTTGGTTGCATGCTTCGGAGCAGAGAAGGGATATGTTTTGTTCACCGCTTTCTGTGCAACATGTACATACAGTGATTGCCATGAAACAAATGTCAATTAATTTGTTGAGAAAATGAGTGAAGGAATGAACAATCTGTATTAGTCTGTTGAAGGTTAACTTGCACACATGCTATACCTGTAGGAGTAGCTCTTTATCTTTGGTCATCCTCTCAGATGGTCTTCAAATCCTTCACAGACTGAGTAGCTGTGTCTACAGTTGAAATTATTCTCAAATATTTCTTAATCCTTGATATTTGAAAACTTGACAAGTAAGTATCTATTTGGAGAAATGCTTCTGAAAGGAATCCTCTTTGGTCTGCTTAAATACTAAGCTGAAATTATACATTTTTTTTTTCAGGAGAGTTCTTTAATTATTGAGTGTTTTCCACTAGATTTCCTACTTTTCACAGGTTGGGACTTCTTGATTTTTTTCTGTTGGCCTCTTAGTTTCCGAAGCATTACGATTTGTTAGTGTATTTTACCTATGACTGGTTTGCAATGCTATGGTTTCTTCTGAGTTACTGAATCTTAGTTCTGTTGCACCAGTCTCCTTTTTTTTTTCTGGTTTCATGCATGTTTTTTCTTTAACTCAGCAGCATTTACAAGAGGAACAAACTTATTTTGAGTCATTTCTTGGGTGTGACTTGCCTAGTTTTAGCACTCAATTCTGGGACCTATTTTGGGTACATCATTGATTAGTTCCCTATCTATCAGTCACTTGTTGCTGGCCAGGCATTCAGGATTGTTTACCTCATTCTGGAACTTAATCAGATTTTTCCAGGCAGATGGCTATAGTCTTGAGATACTACCAGTTTGAAAGTAAGGGTTTTGCAGAGCCTTATGCATTTCAAGTCCTAAGCAGTCACCTATATAAAATACTGACTATTCAACATAAATCACCTAAAATAAAGTCCTATAGAATAAATTTGATGATTATTTACAAAAAGCTCTATATTTCATTAAAAATGGTAGATTTAGCACAGTTAACTAGGGAGCTGGAAAAAAGTATTCACAGGGAATTGACAATGTCTTCTTGCACTCCAAATTCAACATGCTATTTGGCCAGGTTGAAAAGTTAGTCATCTGTGATTTGCTGTATTATATAGCAGACCTTTTGGCATACAAATCCCAGAGTCATCCTGGATTATTTCCTAATTTTAGCTATATCCAGAGATGACACTTTGACCTGATATCTCTGAGGCTTCCAAGAGCTGATTTGAATCCACTGACCTTGCTTTTAGACAATTTTTTCCACAAAAATAAAAACAAAACTTTTTTTATGGTGTCATTTGGTAGGGCAGGAACCCTTAAAATTATAGAGTTTATTATAATTGTCATTTAAACATTTTAGACAACTCTTTCCCACTCTAATATTTCTGAAAATACAATCAATTATCCAATTTCATTACCCTTCTTTTAAAAATTAGATCCATTATTTTTCTCCTCAATTGTTTATAATTATCGATATATTGTAAAATGAATACTAACATATTCAAATAAACATTAAGCATATATCTTGTTATTCTCATTGGATTACCTAAATATATATCCTGATCACTTTGGTTATTCTGGTGCTAAGCACAGATTTATTTTCAATGAGAATATAATCAGCAGAGAAGATTTTATTATCACTAAACCAATTCTGTCCAAATCTAGTGAACCCTTAGTTTAAGTAAGAAGTAAGAAATGAAGTTAGAGTAAATGACTATTGATTGATATTGGTTTCTAGTTTCTAGGATTCAAACTAAAAGTAGAGGCTGAAAATAAATTATTGCATACTAACACATTTATCCCGAATGGATTTAAAAATCAGTGTCTAAATATTTATGGGAAAACAGTATATAGTAAACGGTTGGGTTGTATGAGTATTAGGTATCAAGTTAGGCTCCCTTTCTTTCTATTTCAATTCAGATTAAAAATCTCTTCACTTAAAAAAGTGATTGCCTGGAGACCTTTGAAGCCAGGAGGATGATGAGGGGGCAAGAGGTTTATTCCCAGGGTCACGCTTCATTTGCATAAGCTAGTAACCACAGGGCACTGTGGAATGTCTGTAAATAGATTTCATTACCGAAGTTCAGCTTAAAGGGACTAAAAATAATCCTCAAGCAAACATTTTATATTGCTTCAGGGTCTGCTGTAATAAAAATATTTTAGTAACACAACATTCTATGGAGGCAGGAAATGAAACAGGTGGGTCTCCATATCTTCCTTTTGGTGTGCTGTTATGAAATGTTTTAAAGAAGACAAACATAATATTCTTATTTTAACAAAATAGTCCTACAAAAACAGGATTATGTCATTCTATATGGCTGTCACTAGGTAGTAAAATAAATACAGATCTCTCTCTTCTTTCACCCCCTTCCTTTCCTCCTCTCCCTCTCCCTCTTTCCTCTTCTTCTATCTGGTTTTTGTTTCTTTTGAACCATTACTTTTCCATCCTGCCAGTCTTTTAGGTTCATTGCTACAGGATCTTTCCAACGATAGCATGTCTAGAAATACTGAATATCGCATTCTGTTCTCCAGAGGAGTTTTGGCTAAACAATCTGATTTAAAAACCAAATATCAGGTTTAAACATTGGAGTCTCTGAAAAAGAAATGTATGTGAAATACACTGTTTTAATTCTGACACGGCAAAAAGGGAATGTTCCATTAATAAATCATGATGAAGTTTGAATCTGAGTGAAAACAGTGGAAGGCATCAATATGCCCAATTCCTCAGATTATTTTGTATTTATATCTCCGTGTATTTTGGTATTTTAAAATGTGGGCAACATATCAATTCTTCAAATAGAAATATGCTGCTATGAATGTGATTTTAATGAAATTTGTACCACTGATATATACTTTCATGATAATTATGTTGGCTTTAAGAAACTGTGATAGTCAGTACATTTCAAACTTGTGGGTCATGTTCTGTGCTCTACCAAGCCTAATATTTTATTCGTTCATGCATTCATCCATTGCACAATCACTGAGCACCACTAGGTGTCAGACACTGTGCTAGATGTCGAGCTGGGTAATGCTTGGGTTCAAGTCTCAGCTTTGAATACCAGGAATGTGAGAGGCTAAGTAGTACACTGGACTGATCATAGACTGTTTTTTTTGGCCTCGGTATTATAACACCATACTCTAACCACCTGAGCTAATCGGCCAGCCCTGCTCATATACTTTGAATCAAGATGGCTAGGGTTCAAATACTACTTAAAAAAACTCATTACTTGAGCAGTGTGGTGTCGGACACTTCACATTTCTGAGGCTTAGTGTCCCCATCTGGAAAAGGGTCAGTGTACCTGTCTTGCAGAATGCTATGTATGGCATGTTGATGCTGAAAACATCAGAGCTGATTTTATTATGAATGGTACTAATTTATTCCAGTTTTAAGAAAATCAATCATTTAATTATTTTAAAGTAAGCAACTTAAAATATTTATTTGTCAGTAATATGGGAAAACATTTTTAAAGTTTTCCAAATGAGTGGTATAGATCTTGATAAAGTAGTTTTATTTGCATTCACACGAGTTTTACACAATCAAGATAAGTTTAATGGTTTAGCCATATCAGAATATAAGGACTAGTGCATTTGCAAACCTCGAGGCTTAGTCTGGAATTGGTATTCAGGAAGAGTGTCTGTAAAAAACAGTAACACATTTGTTAGCCTAGAAACTGTTTGACAGGCTCTACACATAAAATGCCATAGTATCTTTTTGATTGCACATGGCCCAAACTTATATTTCCACTTAAAATGTCCCCATATTCTCCGTATATATTATTTTGTGAGAAGGTGCAAGCTATAACATAGCTCTATAACAACAACAACAAAACCAAAGGTAAAACATAGAGCACATAGGTAACATCATTTTTCCATGGAAATACTAGTCTTTCTACAGTGATTTAATCAAATAATTTCAGTTTACGTTACTTTGTGTTTCATCCTCCTTACTTTTCTAATAACTACAATTATTCTCAGATTGACATTACATTTTTCCCCTAGAATAGATGTGCTTAAATTGAAAAAATCCAATTGAATAAAAGCATGTAACGAGAAAATGTAATCCATCGTTATTAAAAAAGGCAGCTTACCTTTATCTGGGTGTTAAATAGTACAAATCCATGAGAGCCAGTGAATGTTTTGAAGTCAAAACGAAGGGCATTACCAAGGCTGAAGTGGATTTGTCACAGAATTATACGATTACTTTAGAAATAGGTTATTATATCTAGGAGGAGTAAGGGAAAATATGAAGGAATTAAATGAGAGAAATATAATTTTCTGTTTATATGGCCTTATGAGGGTGAGCTACTTCCGATTTAGATTTTTATGCAAAATTTATTTATGATAAATAAAATATAAAGCAGTAAATGGAATAAAGAGCTTTACATCTAATTTACTAAATGGGATATGATTTCTAGAAGGAAGCTTCAGATGAAGATGTCTTTTACTAATAAGAACTCTTACGATAGCATTATAAAGAATACCAGCATAGAGGCCAGACATAGAAGCCATATGAAGGATGGCTTCTGTTTTGACAGGGAAGCCATACACTTAGCCCACAGGATTCATGTTTGGTTCAGTGCTGTTGGTATATCTGTAAAGTATTTATGAACCATGTCTTTCTTGTTAGAAGATGTGAGCACTTACATAGATTTTAAAAATTTTACAGTGGCAGCAACAAAGTCAACATTACTTTAAGCATGCAGTTTTAGATAAAGCATTAAAATGTTTTGATTCATATGTAGTTGTAGTGCTCTTGAATTTATTTACAATGAAATTAACAAAAAGCAGTAAGAAAGAGCATTTCACTAGATAACTGCACTTTAATATTTTTGTAAGCATAGCATTGTTTGGGGTAATATTACCTGAATAATTGAAAGAATTCCATCATAACACGATTTCACCTATATGTTAGACCCTACAGCGTGGATTTTATGGACCCACTTAGAGTGTTGTGCCAATGTTTAAATTACATGCTTTACAAAATCTAATTCAAATGTGCTTCTGTTATGTCACCAACACTGTCTTGAAAAGTGGTAACCATATATGTAGTGCAGTTTTAGATAAATAGTATCTTAAAAAGAATTGTATATGTCTTCATACAAAGTGATCCAGAGAAAACTTGATTTACCTTAGAAATTCTTTTCTTAATACTTATTCTCTTTTTACCCCCCCTATCATTTCTTTATGCTCATAAGAAAATGGCTTTGTTTACCTACCTGTTCACTCTTCTGCTTGTCTCTGTCTTGGTACTCAGGATAAAAACAAGGCACACTCACAATCCAAGGTAATTTTGATTATAAGGAAATATTTTTTCATCTTTCAGATTCCAGAGTACACTATATGTAATGGTACTACTGGCACAGAACTCTAGTGATTAAGACGGAGATATGTACACCATGTAGAAAGTATCTGTCGTTATTTCCCGTGGATGGAATTTGGGGTCAAGAGAGTTCCTAAAGAGAAAGTATGAAGTGCTTAGAAATTTTGGAATTGATAGGTTACAGGGTCTCTGAACCAAAGAAGGAGATGGCTTGATCAGAGAAATAAAAACAATAATAGTAGCTATTATTTATCCAGCCTTAAATAGAGTCCAGCACTGTGCTTCTCCTACAATACTCCAACAATAATCTTGGAAAGTGGGTATTATCTTCCTAATTTTGCAATTGAAGAAACTGAGCTTTAAAGAATTTAAATAACTTGCCCAGTGCCACACAGATAGTGGCAGAGCTGAGGGGTCTATCTGACTCCATGGGACAAGAAGAGATAGAGGAATGTACAGGTAGAATGAGAAAGAGCAGAGAAGTGGGTAGGAGAAGAGATACTGTGGTATGTGAGTGACAAATCCAAATAAACATGCTAGCTGTGCAGTTGAGGGTATTGGAGTAGTCTCAAAGGCTAATGACAGGAAATAGGACTTCTCAAATTTGTTGGTGCCCTAGGATTTCCTGGTTCATTTGCATGGGCGGAGTACAGAAGGGCCATACTGCCACAGTGGAAAGCCATGCTCACAGGACTTCAGGGTGCTGCCTATATGTAAATAGGTGGAATGGATCTGAGGATCAATTTGTTTGTCAGGGATAGTCAGGTATATACATCTCAGACAAGTAAAATGTAAACACAGTTTCACCATACAAATTCAAACAAAAAGACTTACACAGAATAAAAAGTAAGTCTTTCTTATTTGCACCCCCCACAGTAATATTCTCTCCAAAAGTAATCATTTTTAACATTTTTATGTGTACATATGTGTATATATATATATATATACACATTTAAAAAATTATTTTATACGTCCTATGTATACTTATCATTTCTTTTTTAATTTTATGATTTCATATTTTATTTTTATTTTTTGAAAAATTTCATGTCTTTATTTTCCAAAGAGTTTGGTTTTTTACTTATTTTGAGATTTTCATTCCTGTGGTCATTTATTTATTTTTTAATTTTAAAAAATTTTTTTCATTAAATTTTTATTTTGTCAATATACAACGTATGAGATTATTATGGCCCATCACCGACACCTCCCTCCCTCCTCCCTCTCTCCCCTCCCACCCAAGAATGTCCTTTCCATTTGCTTATTGTAACAACTTCAAAAAAGTATAGTTGTTATATCTTCTTCACCCCCCACCCCGGTTTTTTTTGTGTGTGTATGTGGGTGAATTAATTTGTTTATTATTTAGCTCCCACCAATGAGTGAGAACATGTGGAATTTCTTTTTCACAGGTTAAACAAGAAGAATTTCCTGGGATTAACAAGGTTAAAATTGTTTGGAGAGAAGAATTTATTAAACATTAAAACAAATAATTAAAGTATAAATAAATGAGTACTTGTATGTGTACTAGCTGAGAAAAGAGTTGTTAGGGAAATTTTGCATTTGAAGTCACAAGTTCAGCACTTCAGAATGAACAGTTATCTAATTTGTTCTTCTCGCCTGTATATAGATACTTTGGTGAAAAAGTTAGAGATGCCTCAACTTCAGGGTGAAGCCTCCATACTTCTTAGCATAGTGTAATAGGCTCTTTGCAATTCAACCCAAATCTTATGACAGAAGATGCCCCCAAGCAGCCACAGTCTCATAGCCTACTAGCTAAGCCATCCAGCAGAAAAATTTCATATTTTAAAGAATGTTTACAACTTGGTTTTTTTACTTTGGTAGCATGTATTTGAGACTGTGTTTCTAACATGTTCTTTTTAACTGCTAAGTATATACCAGATGGGTATCGTTTCCTTATTGGTGGACTCTTAGATTGTTTGTTGGCCAAGGACTCAAGGCGAATAGGAGACCAAGAAAAGAACTCTGTAGAGTACCTAAGGAATGGAAGAAAGAAGGGCATCCAAAGACACCAAGAAGAAAGAGAACAGGATAAGAATTCCTGGAATTCAGGGAGTGTTGAATCATTTCTATCTGCCCTATGTATTATCTTCTCACTGCTATAATGATTTTTTTTTTTTTTTGGACCAGTAAGGGGATCGCAACCCTCGGCATGGTGTGGTCTGCACCACGCTCAGCCAGTGAGTGCACCGGCCATCCCTATATAGGATCAGAACCCGCCGCCTCGGCGCTACCAGTGCCGCCCTCTCCCGAGTGAGCCACGGGGCCGGCCCTGCTATAATGATTTTAAAGCAAGTTTCACAAAGTTAGAAGCTTCACCACTCCGGGGGCATAATTTTAAGAGGATTTCTCACTCTGGAGCCAGGAAATGGGGTGGCCCTAAAATAAGCCTAATAGTTAGAGAACAGTAAATTTGGTGGGAGAGGCAGGTCAGCGAGGAATAGATTTTCAAGTATAACCTTTGCATTAAGTATTTTGAATATTAGAACGTCTTTCTAAATTTTTAGGGTTATTATAATAATGAGTGAAAAATATAAGAATGGAACATGGCCTAATGTAAGTTCATAGTAAACTCTGTAATGGAACATATGACCCAGTAAGTCCTACTCATGCCTATGGGTTCTTAATGATAATCTGAGTACTCTTTTTGACATTCGAACTCACTGGCAGCTTTAATCAACTTTCTGACTTGAAATTACAAATTGTACAACACAGATATGCACATTATCAGTGTCAATAATGTTATTAGCCCTTTACATTGTAAAGCATTTTACAGTTTACAGTGTATTTTACCATACTCACTTTTTTTTTCCTTTTTGTCTTTTTTACTGACTGGTAACGGGATCGCAACCCTCGGTGTTGCGCCCGCAACGCGCTCAGCCAGTGAGCGGGAACTGGTCTCCACATGGGATCCGAACCCTCGGCGGGAGCGCTGCCACGCTCCTAAGTGGCGCACTCTCCAGTGCGCCACCGGGCTGGCCCACCATACTCGCTTTTTAAAATCTTCTCATACCCAATGTAATGCCTTTTCTACTTCACCTGAATATCCTTCCCAAAACATTCATCAACCTATTATGTGCAAGATAATGGCATGTCCTGAGGCTGCTAAGAGGTTGGAGTTAGCCCATCTTCATGGGACAGCAGGCTAGTAGAAGAGGCGAATGTAGTAAATCAAGATTTCTCTGGCATCCTAGGCTGTGTTTTAAAATGAGGTCATTTTTAGTAATAATCACCTTTGCTTTATTGGTTCCTACTCCTGCCTAATAAGGTCTGACCAGCATCAGACAATCTTCCACCCTTGGCTCTTGCTGAAAAATCCTCAAAGGGTATCCTACCTTCCAAACTGGTTAGTCAACTACCCAGAATTTCTCCTTCCTTTCAACTCTGAAGTTTTATTTCTAGACCAAATTTGTTCCTATTTTCTTCCTTTTTGGATAATTTTTTTATCTTTTCCCTGCAGAGGTCTCTAAGTCTCTTACATAAATATATTTCTGTTGAGACTGCCTAGGCATACAAAAGAATGCTTTAATCCAGACTGGTAGAAGACAAGAAAGACAATAGTGAGTTTCATTGTTTTTTTAAAGGTAAAATGGACTAGCAACTGGCCATTTGGTAATTATAGTTGTCAGGATTAGTTAAGTTTCAAGCAATTGGAAGCTAAATTCTAACTACTAAAAATGAGATTTATTGACTCACATAATTAGAAAGATAAGCAATAGTATTATATTAGCTTCAAGCATCACTGAGTCCAGACACACAAATAATATCATGATTCCCAGTCTTTCTACATATCTTCATTTCTACATTTTCTTTCTGTTAGCTCCATTCCCAGGCAGACCACTTTTTCATCATAGCAGAACTGAAAAACATAATATCTGAAATTAAGGACACAATGCATGGTTTTAACAGCAGTTTGGTTAGAGTAGAAGACAGGATTAATAAACTATAATACTGGTCAAAACAAAGTATCCAAATTAAAACACAAATTAAATAATAAGAAATACAGAACACAGGGCTGGCTGGTTGGCTCAGCTGGTTAGAGCACAGCCTTCTGATAACAAAGTCGAGGTCCCCTTACCTGCTAGCCACCACCCCCCGCAAAAAAATACACACACACACACACACACACACAGAACATAGCCAAAAAGATGTG
Organism: Galeopterus variegatus; assembly: GCF_000696425.1. NCBI lineage: Eukaryota > Metazoa > Chordata > Mammalia > Dermoptera > Cynocephalidae > Galeopterus > Galeopterus variegatus. The sequence goes on from NW_007726238.1 coordinate 91,657, forward strand.
GCACTTAGTGAAGAAGTGTAATATGTGTGTCATTGAATGACAGAAAGAAGAGAGAGAAAATTGGGAGAGAGCAATTGGAAGGTGTAATGGGTTTCAAAATTTGTGAAACACAAAAACTCACAGATCTGAAAATTTCAGCAAGCCCTAGGAAGGATAGATAGAAAACCAAAACACACACACAGTTGAAAACCAAGAATAAAGAAAAGTTTTAAAGAGTTAGGGGAAAAATTATTAACTTCAAAGAAATAATTTTAAGACTTACTGCTGACTTAGAAATAATCCAAAGCCAGAAGACAATATTTAAAGAGTTAAAAGAAAATGACTGCCAGCCTAGAATTCTATGCTGAGAGAAAATATTCTTTAAAAAATGAAGTGTGATGTAAAGATATTTTAAGCAAATAAAAAGTGAAAAAAATTGTCATAAGCAGGTCTGTATTGAAATAAATACTGAAGAGAATTTCTAAGGAAAAAGGAAGTGATCCTAGATAAGATAACAGAAATATAAAAAGAAATGTAGAATACTGGAAGAAGTAACTGTGCATAAATATTGATTACCAAATAATGTCTTAAGGAGTTTAAAATATTTGTAGAATTTTTGTAGAATTAAAATGCAATGATAACTTAAAAGGCAGGAAGGGTTAAATAGAGTTATGGCACTTCAAGAAATTAGCATTTCTCAAGGAAGTAGTAATAATTTACATGAGATAAATATGGTAATATTTATATGGTAATATAAATATGGTTGTGATATCTATGGTAATGGCTAAAAAAAAGGCATACCTAACAAGTTAATGAGTCAGAAAATGAAACAATAACAAAAGATTTTGATTAGTCCATGAGAACGGCAAGGAAGGATAAAAAGCAAATGTAAAACAGATGGATCAAATAGGAGAAGTTAGTAAGATGGGAGATATAAACCACATATATCAGTACTTAAACTAATGTAATTGGAGTAATATAGCAAGAAAAAGATTAAGATTGTACACTGGGGGGAAAACAAACTACATGATGCTTACAAAAGACACATATCAAATATAAGATAATAATTGAAAGTAAAAGTATTAAAAAAGATGCATCATGTATACACTCACCAAAAATAAATAATGCCAGAGAAATTAAAGTTTAGGTCAAGAAGTCAAGTTTGTGTCATTATTGGAGATAAAAGGGACATTTTTAAATGATACTCCAACCACCAGGACAATGTCTCAATCATAGATCTTTATGTATATAACATGATTTTATGACATTAAAAAACATAAAGTATAAATTAACTGAAAGAAAAAGAGAAATACACAAATCCATAGTCAGAGTAGGTGACTTTAATAGACCTATCCCAGTAGCAGAGAGCAAAAGCACATGGATATTTTAGTGGGGGTATATCATATCTGAACAGTTCAATTAACACATTTGACTTAATTGACTTACGCAAAGCCCCAACAATGACAGGAATCACATTCCTTTCAAATGTACATGGCATATTTATCAAATTTACTGTAATCTGGGCCACAAGAAAGCCTCAATAAAATTCAAAGGATTAAGGCTGGAGAGGCCCAAGATCTGTGGAGACCATGCGCCCTGTGGTGCCAGCGCGTGACCCAGCAGGTAGGCCTGCCGCCATCCCCAGCCTGGCCGAGTGCACGCTGACCAGAGAGGCGCCCCACCAGAGAGGCGCCCCACTGGAGAAGCCTGAGATCTGCAGAGACCATACGCCACACGATGCCAGCATGCAACTCAGCAGGTAGGCCTCACTGCTGCTGCCCAGCTCCATCCCTAGCCTGGCCGAGTGTGCACCGATCAGAAACGCACCCCACCAGAGAGGCCCAAGATCCGTGGAGACCATGCACCCTGCAGTGCCAGTGTTCAACCCAGCAGGTAGGCCTCACCGCTGCTGGTCTCCATCTCCAGACCAGCAGAGTGTGTGCCGACCAGAGAGGCACCTCCCTGGAGAGGCCCAAGACCTGAGGCGACCACACACCCGAGGCACAAGTGGGCAACAAGCAGACACTGAAGCAGCCAGGCCAAATTGGCAGCCCCAGCAGCATCCTAGGCAGACAATAGTGTTGAACCAGTGGAACATGAAATCCCCTGCCACAATGACTAAATATCAAAGGAAAGATACCAAAAATATGAAAAATCAAGAAAGTACACCACCAAAGGTAATAGCTCTCAAGCTCTAGATCCTATAAAACAAGGAGCCCTTGAAATATCTGACAAGGAATTTTGAGAGATAATTCTAAGGAAACTAAATGAGATACAAGAAAACTCAGCTGGACAACATGATGAAACAAGAAAAAGTATTTAGGACCTGAAAGAAGAAATGTACAAGGAAATCAATGCCCTGAAAAAGAATGTAGCAGAGCTTGCCAAACTGAAGAAATCACTCAATGAAAGAAAAAAACACAACAGTAAGTTTAACCAGCAGGCTTGCAGAAGCAGTAGAGAGAACTTCTGACCTGGAAGATGGGCTGTTTGAAATAACACAGGCAGACAAAAAAAAAAAAAAAAA